>NW_027507903.1:4070662-4253162 GCF_037356315.1 Lithobates pipiens
CATCAGCCTCCGGAGCTGGGGATTGTGGGTTCAAGTCCCACCTGGGTCGTCCTGATTTTAGAATTAAATCTATAAACTGATTATGTACTAAAAAAGAGAGAAGAATGCCAGAAGGTGATTTTCAGCAAAGAGAGAGGAGAAAAAAAGAAAATGAAATGCAACAAAATCAACACAAAGTATCCTTAGAGAGCAGATTGGTGAGTACATTGAATTGTTATTAATAGGATTCATTTTATTGTACTTTGATTTGAATTTATTTATATGGAAGCCGAGCGGGTAGGGGGGGCGAGGCACACCCCTCCCCCCCCCCCCCCCCCACTAGACTCTGATAGAAATAAATGCAAACAAGAAAAAGCAGAGTTCTGTACCTGCAAAGGGGCAGAGCAATAAAACGAAAAGAGGAATGCTGATAAACATCTCCAGCAAACTCCGGATATTCCTAGATATCCGATTACAGCCATCCGCTGTTTGCTTTTGATTGTAAGCTCCTGCGTCACCCGGCGAGGAGCCGCTCCTCCTAGCTGAGCGCTCATTCGTAATTGCAGCAGTTTGTTGATGAAGGTGCATGTGAGGGGTGAGACCGGCGCTCTTCCCGGCGGCAGTGCGGCGCTCGCAGCCGATAGGCTACACTAAATGACAGAATATATACCGGAATATATACCGCGCTGTCTACACAACAGCAGCCAGCACAAAAAGTGGAAAATAAACAGAAATACACGTGGAAAATGTGCAGCGCTAAGCAAATAGTGATCAATATCAAAAATAAAAAAAAATGCAATATAAATAGCTACACTAGCCTAGCTGCTGTGAAATTGACTGCTGGTCTTGGGGGGGGGGGGGGGGGATGGGTTTGGACCCCCCTGACTCTCCCCTTATCTACGCCCCCGGGGGTGACAATAGTCAATCAAGCTGCATAATGTGCAATAGCTAGTTGGGATCATAACTACATAAAAGCAGCATCATGCTGATAAGAAGTGTCATTTTCTACTACACTCCCACAAGATAGTATGACATCATCATTTCCTACTACAGTCAAACAAGATAGTATGACATCATTTTCTACTACAGTCCCACAAGATGGTATGACATCATTTACTACAGTCCCACAAGATAGTATGACATAATTTACTACAGTCCCACAAGATAGTATGACATCATTTACTACAGTCCCACAAGATAGTATGACATCATTTACTACAGTCCCACAAGATAGTATGACATAATTTACTACAGTCCCACAAGATAGTATGACATCATTTACTACAGTCCCACAAGATAGTATGACATCATTTACTACAGTCCCACAAGATGGTATGACATCATCATTTTCTACTACAGTCCCACAAGATGGTATGACATCATTTACTACAGTCCCACAAGATAGTATGACATAATTTACTACAGTCCCACAAGATAGTATGACATCATTTACTACAGTCCCACAAGATAGTATGACATCATTTACATCATTTACTACAGTCCCACAAGATGGTATGACATCATCATTTTCTACTACAGTCCCACAAGATGGTATGACATCATCATTTTCTACTACAGTCCCACAAGATGGTATGACATCATCATTTCCTAGTACGGTCCCACAAGATAGTATGACATCATCATTTACTACAGTCCCACAAGATGGTATGACATCATCACTTTCTACTACAGTCAAACTAAATGGTATGACATCATCATTTTCTACTACAGTCCCACAAGATAGTATGACATCATTTCCTACTACGGCCCCACAAGATAGTATGACATCATCATTTTCTACTACAGTCCCACAAGATAGTATGACATAATTTACTACAGTCCCACAAGATGGTATGACATCATCACTTTCTACTACAGTCAAACAAGATGGTATGACATCATCATTTTCTACTACAGTCCCACAAGATAGTATGACATCATCATTTCCTACTACAATCCCACAAGATGGTATGGCATCATCATTTTCTACTACAGTCCCACAAGATAGTATGACATCATCATTTCCTACTACGGTCCAACAAGATAGTATGACATCATCATTTACAACAGTCCCACAAGATGGTATGACATCATCACTTTCTACTACAGTCAAACAAGATGGTATGACATCATCATTTCCTACTACGGTCCCACAAGATAGTATGACATCATCATTTACTACAGTCCCACAAGATGGTATGACATCATCACTTTCTACTACCGTCAAACTAGATGGTATGACATCATCATTTTCTACAGTCCCACAAGATGGTATGACATCATCATTTCCTACTACGGCCCCACAAGATAGTATGACATCACCATTTTCTATTACAATCCCACATGATAGTATGACATCATAATTTTCTACTACAGTCCCACAAGATAGTATGACATCATCATTTTCTACTACAATCCCACAAGATAGTATGACATCATCATGTCCTGCTACAGTCCCACAAGATAGTGTGACATCATCATTTTCTACCACAGTCCCACAAGATAGTATGACATCATCATTTTCTACTACAGTCCCACAAGATAGTATGACATCATCATTTTCTCTGCATCTTAATGGGCCACAAACCCCCAAACATTATACATGTTTTTTTTTTTTTTTTTAGCAGAGACCCTAGAGAATAAAATAGCAGTCATTGCAACTTTTTTGGAAGAAAAACTGTTTCATGAATTAAAAACGGATAGGACGTCCCTGTAAGAATGATCTAAACCAATCCCTGCTGTCGCCAAACATGACCCACTCGACTGAATGGAGGTGCCCTGCAATCACATGTAATGCACGCAGTTGCGGCGTACTGGCGTGGGGGTTGAGGGGTTAAAATAGGCGGTGAGGAAGTTCTATAGCATCAAATGCCATCTGAAGAGTAATCCAACAGCAGATCGCTCTTCAGAGGTCAATAAAAGTGTAAATTAGCCCTTATGCATACTGGGGCCATTTTCTTCAAGCCCAGCCGGGACACTACCTGCATGGAGTTTGCACGTTCTCCCTGTGCTTGCATAGGTTTTCTACGGCTACTCCGGTTTGCCTCCCGCACTCCAAAGACGTGCTGGTAGGTTATTCGGCTCCGGTCTAAACTGGGGTTAATATTTGTGTTTATGTGCGGCAGGGGCCTTAGATTGCAAGCTCCTTGGGGGCAGGGACGAATGTGAATGCACCATGAATGTAAAGTGCTGCATAAATCACCGTCACGATGAATACTTGAAATAAACATTATATATATATAGTCAGTAATCCATTTCTGGAACTTACTCTAAGAAGCGGGTAATGTAGTCTCTGCTGCAGCGGGACCAGGTCAGTGGAGAGGTGTCATAGAGCAGCTGGGGGGACATGATATGCGGTCTCTTCCCTCTGGGCTCGCAGTCGTTGCCGTTGCCGTCATGCTGAACACCGAAACTATCTCACAAGAGAAGACGGGTGAGTCAGGTACGTCTGTGCACTACTTGCATTGTTAAGGCGGGAGATAGAGAGATACAAAGTAACATTGTTTATAAACATTGTTCAGACAGGAGACAGAGAGATGCAAAGAAGCGTGTTTATAAACATTGTTTAGACGAGAGATACAAATTAACATTGTTTATAAACATCGTTCAAACAGGAGACGGAGAGATACAAAGAACACTGTTTATAAACATTGATCAGACAGGAGACAGAGAGATGCAAAGAAACTTGCTTATAAACATTGTTTAGACGAGAGATAGAGAGGTACAAATTAACATTGTTTATAAACCTTATTCAGACAGGAGACAGAGAGATACAAAAGTAACATTATAAACAATATTACTTTATATCTCTCTATCTTCTGTCTGATCAATGTTTATAAACAAACATTGATCAGACAGGAGAGAGATACAAAGTAATATTGTTTATAAACATAGTTCAAAAAGGTGCTAGAGAGATACAAAATAACATTGTTTATAAACATTGCTCAAGCAAGAGATATACAAAGATTGGCCATAAATATTGATCAGACAGGAGATAGAGAAATGCCAAGTAAAATTGTTTATAAACTGACAGGGCTGGGCTCATCCCTTCCTTCTCTCAGCTTTCGGCTAATTGCCAGCTCCTATCTCTCCACAGTTACTCACCTGTTGAGGATATCCTGCTCGTCAGTGCTGCCTACTTACGCCGTCCAGCCCAGATGATCTCTGCCTTCGCCTTGGTCACATCTCTAGAGACGCTCTCCTGTGTTCCTGTTAAAGACTTGCTTGGCTGACATTCCTTCTGGCTCCAAATCCTGCTTGCTGTTCTACTACGCTCATCTCTGGTCTCCCTGACGTTTTGGCTTGTCTGACTATCCGTTCCGGTTCCTAAACTCTGGCTATGTTATGACTGTGTTTACTCTGTATACCTTTTTTATTATTATTAACCCCCCTGACGGTATTCCCGAGTCTGACTCGGGGTGGATTTTTTATACCAAGAGCGGTATCCCCGAGTCAGACTCGGGACTGCATCGCTGGCTCCAGGAGGAGGTTTACTTACCTTCTCCCTCGGATCCAGCGTTGTCTCCCCGCTGTACGAGCGAGCCGTGTCTCGCTCGATGCATTACATCACCGATCTCCGTGCCCTGCGAGCGTTGCGACGCACGGGCACGGAGATCGGCGCCAAATTCAAAAAGTGAAACAAACAGTAAACATACAGTATAATGTAATCTTACAGATTACATTGCTGTATGTAAATATTTCACATCCCCGTTGTCCCTAGTGGTCTGCCCAGTGTCCTGCATGCAGTTTTATATAATAAAAACTGTTCTTTATGCCAGGAAACTGGAGATTGTCCATAGCAACCAAAACTGTCACTGTACATCAAAAATGATTTTAGACCAGCTAGAAAACAGCGATAATAAATTAGAATCACTCGCAGAATTGAGCGATAGCGATTTGTGGGGAGATCCGTCATCAAATACTGAAAAGTAATGACAGTGACAATTCTGCAACTGAGCCAATT
The DNA here is from genome assembly GCF_037356315.1 of Lithobates pipiens. Lineage (NCBI taxonomy): Eukaryota > Metazoa > Chordata > Amphibia > Anura > Ranidae > Lithobates > Lithobates pipiens. Next base: position 4,075,605 of record NW_027507903.1, read on the forward strand.
TCAGTGTTTTTGATTTGATTACATTATTGAATAATTTTTATTATTGTTATATTATTATTTGGTACAATTATTTATAATTATTTATTATATTATAATTTATGATTTAATTTTTCAAACTTTATCATACCCGGGATGTCTGCTAGACTCTGGTTTGGACAGATTTAAGAGAGTTATTCCTAAGAATTGCAGGACTACAATATAAAACGCCAAATTTTCATGCAAAATAATTGTACCGCTTTTAGCACCTAAAATCCGAAATAATCGTACCGCCAGGGAGGTTAAACAAGTGAGATTTAACTGTACTTCTGTCTCAGTCTGATTCATGGTTTCTGACATGAACATAGTTCAAACAGGTGATAGAGAAATACAAAGTAACATTGTTTATAAACATTGTCCAGAAGGGAGATAGAGAGATACAAAGTAACATTGTTTATAAACATTGTCCAGAAGGGAGATAGAGAGATACAAAGTAACATTGTTTATAAACATTGTCCAGAAGGGAGATAGAGAGATACAAAGTAACATTGTTTATAAACATTGTCCAGAAGGGAGATAGAGAGATACAAAGTAACATTGTTTATAAACATTGTTCAGACGGGAGATAGAGAGATACAAACATTGGTCATAACCATTGATCGGACAGGAGATAGAGAGATACAAAGTAACATTGTTTATAAACATTGTTCAGACGGGAGATAGAGAGATACAAACATTGGTCATAACCATTGATCGGACAGGAGATAGAGAGATGCAAAGTAACATTGTTTATAGCTGCGGTGCCGACATCACTGGACTCCAGGACTTGTAAGTGTCCGATTATTAAAAGCTTTTAATTTTTGCAGCGGTGGACGGAGCTTCGCTTTAAGTGAAAGTGTAAATCAACCTAACAAGTAGAAAAAAAGTTTGGTGTTTGTCTGTTTTATAAAATGTGTCTATTTAATCCCTTATTAACCCTTAGTTTACCCTAATTAACTCCTTCTTCCTCTTCTCCCTTCAACTATTATTTTCCTGCCGTTTCTCTATTTTATTACACGTTTATTATTTAAAATATCTGTTCTGCTTTACTTGACACAATTGAAGGATTTTATACACAGGATTACGTGGGCATCACATTCATATTTCAGTCGCACTTTTATGGTAAGGCCCCTTTCACACTGGGGAGTTTTTCAGGCGGTATGGCGCTAAAAATAACGCCTAAAAAAAATCTGGCCCCTTTCACTCCAGTGTGAAAGCCGGAGGGCTTTCACGCTGGGGCGGTGCGCTAGCAGGACGGTGAAAAAAAGTCCTGCTAGCCGCATCTTTGGAGCGGTGAAGGAGCGGTGTATTCACCGCTCCTAAACCTAAACCTGAAATCAATGGGGCAGCGCAGCTTTGCGGACGGTTTTAACCCTTTTGTTAAAAGCGCCCCGCTAGCGGCCGCATACCGCCGATAAAACGACGTTACCACCCACGCCGCTCCCAACCCCAGTGTGAAAGGGGCCTAACAAGGGGCGTAACATAGGCAGGCTAATTCTAAATCCGGATTCAAAAGAATGCAAAAACGTACTGAAAACATTAGTAGTGCCGTGTGCAATAAATACAAAATAGAATACAATAATATACAGAACTTACAAATTTCCTTTACAGGGTCTATTTATATATATATATAAAAAAACAAAAAACAATCTGCTGTGCAAACCCCTTAGCATGCACACAGCCATCTCACATAATCCCCTCATTGTGTCCAATGTGTGCTATTAGATTGTAAGCTCTTCTGAGCAGGGCCCTCTTAATCCGCTTGTATTTTATTGTTTTATAACTGTATTCTCTCCTTTTTTTTTTATATTGTAAAGCGCTGCATAAACTGTTGGTGCGATATAAATCCCCTATAATAATAATCATGTCCTATGAATGTTGGCGCCATCTACAGGCCATAATGAGGGTTTTTCCCGGTATTTCAGTCAAATACTGCATTTTCGTCACTAGATGGAGCTGACAATCATTGGATATACACATATTAGACACATCAGGGGGATTATTCATGACGGCTGTGTGAAAGTCTAGGCATTTGCACAGCACATATTATTTTTTTAAGAGTTTATGATAACATTGCGGGGGGGGGGGGTGTTATTTACCTGTGCCCCAGTTCATGGGTGACCGTAAATGCTGTAGGCAGACCCGTGTCTTCATTAATGTTGCAGCTACGGTGTGCTTGGCACATGCCAGAGACGTGGGAAAGGCCCAGGGTTTCACATGGGCGGTTCATAGAGGCACAGATGTCTCTTCTGTAGTAACAACAAATGCAGCTATTAGTACCGTCTTCCCATCCATACTTGTGTCTTCACATTGATCATTTCTGCACTGACTGCAGTAGTAGAAAAGCACACGAGTCTTTGTAAGTGGCTGCCCGTTTTTCACATTTGTCAATATCTGTAGGACTTTATGGTTTAGAGCAAAAGTCTCCAAACTACGGCCCTCCAGTTGTTCAGGAACTACAATTCCCATCATGCCTAGTCACATCTGTGAACGTCAGAGTTTTTCAGTGCCTCATGGGGGACGTGTAGTACCGTCCGCAACAGCTGGAGGGCCGTAGTTTGGAGATCCCTGGTTTGTAGCAACCATTCTGAACCCTGGTTCCAGATGTTCCCTGGGGTTCTTAAGCTGTGGCTAAAAGACCTCCCGTTTGATGGAGCCTGGTTAATTAAGGGTCCAAAGCCACTTGGCACAGCCAACGGCTTGACGCCAAAGGAACTTTTTAGCTATCTGTAAGGGTACTATTCTAACCACCACTATAAGGGTGACATTCTTCCGAAAGGCCAACAATGACAGGGGCATGCTTCCCATTGACCATGAATATAGGAGCATTCTTCTCAATTACCTCCAATGTAAGGAACATTCTTCTCACTGACCACCAATGTAAGGAACATTCTTCTCACTGACCACCAATGTAAGGAACATTCTTCTCACTGATCACCAATGTAAGGAACATTCTTCTCACTGACCACCAATGTAAGGAACATTCTTCCCACTGATCACCAATGTAAGGAACATTCTTCCCACTGACCACCAATGTAAGGAACATTCTTCCCACTGATCACCAATGTAAGGAACATTCTTCTCACTGACCACCAATGTAAGGAACATTCTTCCCACTGATCACCAATGTAAGGAACATTCTTCTCACTGACCACCAATGTAAGGAACATTCTTCTCACTGACCACCAATGTAAGGAACATTCTTCTCACTGATCACCAATGTAAGGAACATTCTTCTCACTGACCACCAATGTAAGGAACATTCTTTCCACTGATCACCAATGTAAGGAACATTCTTCTCACTGACCACCAATGTAAGGAACATTCTTCTCACTGATCACCAATGTAAGGAACATTCTTCTCACTGACCACCAATGTAAGGAACATTCTTCCCACTGATCACCAATGTAAGGAACATTCTTCTCACTGACCACCAATGTAAGGAACATTCTTTCCACTGATCACCAATGTAAGGAACATTCTTCTCACTGACCACCAATGTAAGGAACATTCTTCTCACTGATCACCAATGTAAGGAACATTCTTCTCACTGACCACCAATGTAAGGAACATTCTTCCCACTGATCACCAATGTAAGGAACATTCTTCTCACTGACCACCAATGTAAGGAACATTCTTCCCACTGATCACCAATGTAAGGAACATTCTTCTCACTGACCACCAATGTAAGGAACATTCTTCTCACTGATCACCAATGTAAGGAACATTCTTCTCACTGATCACCAATGTAAGGAACATTCTTCCCACTGATCACCAATGTAAGGAACATTCTTCTCACTGATCACCAATGTAAGGAACATTCTTCTCACTGACCACCAATGTAAGGAACATTCTTTCCACTGATCACCAATGTAAGGAACATTCTTCTCACTGACCACCAATGTAAGGAACATTCTTCCCACTGATCACCAATGTAAGGAACATTCTTCCCACTGATCACCAATGTAAGGAACATTCTTCTCACTGATCACCAATGTAAGGAACATTCTTCTCACTGATCACCAATGTAAGGAACATTCTTCTCACTGATCACCAATGTAAGGAACATTCTTCTCACTGATCACCAATGTAAGGAACATTCTTCTCACTGACCACCAATGTAAGGAACATTCTTTCCACTGATCACCAATGTAAGGAACATTCTTCTCACTGACCACCAATGTAAGGAACATTCTTCCCACTGATCACCAATGTAAGGAACATTCTTCCCACTGATCACCAATGTAAGGAACATTCTTCCCACTGATCACCAATGTAAGGAACATTCTTCTCACTGACCACCAATGTAAGGAACATTCTTCTCACTGACCACCAATGTAAGGAACATTTTTCCCACTGATCACCAATGTAAGGAACATTCTTCTCACTGACCACCAATGTAAGGAACATTCTTTCCACTGATCACCAATGTAAGGAACATTCTTCTCACTGACCACCAATGTAAGGAACATTCTTCCCACTGATCACCAATGTAAGGAACATTCTTCCCACTGATCACCAATGTAAGGAACATTCTTCTCACTGATCACCAATGTAAGGAACATTCTTCTCACTGATCACCAATGTAAGGAACATTCTTCTCACTGATCACCAATGTAAGGAACATTCTTCTCACTGATCACCAATGTAAGGAACATTCTTCTCACTGACCACCAATGTAAGGAACATTCTTTCCACTGATCACCAATGTAAGGAACATTCTTCTCACTGACCACCAATGTAAGGAACATTCTTCCCACTGATCACCAATGTAAGGAACATTCTTCCCACTGACCACCAATGTAAGGAACATTCTTTCCACTGATCACCAATGTAAGGAACATTCTTCTCACTGACCACCAATGTAAGGAACATTCTTCCCACTGATCACCAATGTAAGGAACATTCTTCCCACTGATCACCAATGTAAGGAACATTCTTCCCACTGATCACCAATGTAAGGAACATTCTTCCCACTGATCACCAATGTAAGGAACATTCTTCCCACTGATCACCAATGTAAGGAACATTCTTCCCACTGATCACCAATGTAAGGAACATTCTTCCCACTGATCACCAATGTAAGGATCATTCTTCCCACTGATCACCAATGTAAGGAACATTCTTCTCACTGACCACCAATGTAAGGAACATTCTTCTCACTGACCACCAATGTAAGGAACATTCTTCTCACTGATCACCAATGTAAGGGACATTCTTCTCACTGATCACCAATGTAAGGAGCATTCTTCCCACTGATCACCAATGTAAGGAACATTCTTCCCACTGATCACCAATGTAAGGGACATTCTTCTCACTGATCACCAATGTAAGGGACATTCTTCCCACTGATCACCAATGTAAGGGACATTCTTCTCACTGATCACCAATGTAAGGGACATTCTTCCCACTGATCACCAATGTAAGGGGCATTCTTCTCACTGATCACCAATGTAAGGGACATTCTTCTCACTGATCACCAATGTAAGGGACATTCTTCTCACTGATCACCAATGTAAGGGACATTCTTCTCACTGATCACCAATGTAAGGAACATTCTTCTCACTGATCACCAATGTAAGGAACATTCTTCTCACTGATCACCAATGTAAGGAACATTCTTCCCACTGATCACCAATGTAAGGATCATTCTTCTCACTGATCACCAATGTAAGGAACATTCTTCTCACTGATCACCAATGTAAGGGACATTCTTCTCACTGATCACCAATGTAAGGAGCATTCTTCCCACTGATCACCAATGTAAGGATCATTCTTCTCACTGATCACCAATGTAAGGAACATTCTTCCCACTGATCACCAATGTAAGGAACATTCTTCTCACTGATCACCAATGTAAGGAACATTCTTCTCACTGATCACCAATGTAAGGGACATTCTTCTCACTGATCACCAATGTAAGGAACATTCTTCTCACTGATCACCAATGTAAGGAACATTCTTCTCACTGATCACCAATGTAAGGAACATTCTTCTCACTGATCACCAATGTAAGGAACATTCTTCCCACTGATCACCAATGTAAGGAACATTCTTCTCACTGATCACCAATGTAAGGAACATTCTTCTCACTGATCACCAATGTAAGGGACATTCTTCTCACTGATCACCAATGTAAGGAACATTCTTCTCACTGATCACCAATGTAAGGAGCATTCTTCTCACTGGTCACCAATGTAAGGAACATTCTTCTCACTGATCACCAATGTAAGGAACATTCTTCTCACTGATCACCAATGTAAGGGACATTCTTCCCACTGATCACCAATGTAAGGATCATTCTTCTCACTGGTCACCAATGTAAGGAACATTCTTCTCACTGGTCACCAATGTAAGGAACATTCTTCTCACTGATCACCAATGTAAGGAACATTCTTCTCACTGATCACCAATGTAAGGAACATTCTTCTCACTGATCACCAATGTAAGGAACATTCTTCTCACTGATCACCAATGTAAGGAACATTCTTCTCACTGACCACCAATGTAAGGAACATTCTTCCCACTGATCACCAATGTAAGGAACATTCTTTCCACTGATCACCAATGTAAGGAAAATTCTTCCCACTGATCACCAATGTAAGGAACATTCTTCTCACTGATCACCAATGTAAGGAACATTCTTCTCACTGATCACCAATGTAAGGAACATTCTTCCCACTGATCACCAATGTAAGGAACATTCTTTCCACTGATCACCAATGTAAGGAACATTCTTCTCACTGATCACCAATGTAAGGGACATTCTTCTCACTGATCACCAATGTAAGGAACATTCTTCCCACTGATCACCAATGTAAGGAACATTCTTCTCACTGATCACTGATCACCAATGTAAGGAACATTCTTCCCACTGATCACCAATGTAAGGAACATTCTTCTCACTGATCACTGATCACCAATGTAAGGAACATTCTTCCCACACTGATCACCAATGTAAGGAACATTCTTCTCACTGATCACCAATGTAAGGGACATTCTTCTCACTGATCACCAATGTAAGGAACATTCTTCCCACTGATCACCAATGTAAGGAACATTCTTCCCACTGATCACCAATGTAAGGAACATTCTTCCCACTGATCACCAATGTAAGGAACATTCTTCTCACTGATCACCAATGTAAGGAACATTCTTCTCACTGATCACCAATGTAAGGGACATTCTTCTCACTGATCACCAATGTAAGGAACATTCTTCTCACTGATCACCAATGTAAGGAGCATTCTTCCCACTGATCACCAATGTAAGGATCATTCTTCTCACTGATCACCAATGTAAGGACATTCTTCTCACTGATCACCAATGTAAGAACATTCTTCAGTGAACAATGAATGGCATCATTATTGTCAGTTGTGGATAAAATGTCTGGCCCATTTGTAAGGAACATTCTCTCACGATCACCAATGGTAAGGAACATTCTTCTCACTGATCACCAATGTAAGGAACATTCTTCTCACTGATCACCAATGATTCTTCTCACTGATCACCAATGTAAGGAACATTCTTCTCACTGATCACCAATGTAAGGAACATTCTTCTCACTGATCACCAATGTAAGGAACATTCTTCTCACTGATCACCAATGTAAGGGACATTCTGGTGTGATAGGGAGGAATGGTGCCCCATCATTAGTGTCAGTTGTGGATGGAATTGTTCTGGCCGCAGTTTGGAGACCACTGGTCTAGAACTACATACTGTTATGACTAACCTGTCTACAGATGGAGAGGGAAGTTCTGCAGATGTTCAGCAAGAAGAATTCAACCCTCATGTGTGAAATGTCAGAATAAATAATACCCGTGCAGCCTACACCAACCATTGCCATTTTCCCATTTAATACAGTAACACATAGGATCTGATTGGCTGCCATATAGGACCAAGACAGTGAAGCTCTCTAAACCCTTTGAAACATGAGTATTGCTCGTGCTTTTGTAGGCTTATTCAGTCACCTGGTAAGAAGAACAGCCACGTCATGGTGTAAAGGGTGATCTTCGCTCTTCATATTCATGTTCTTCTGCCATTTGCAGAAGCTGCGCAGAGAGTTGTCAGCGTGATGAGTGATCTTCAGCTCCTCCTAAAAAAAATGAGGAAAGCCCTCCAGTATCATAGAGAGAACGCCCGTCTATCATCATAACTTCCTTTATTGTATACTTTTCCAAAAAATACTTATATTTCTTTGTCAATCCATGAATGGCTATGAATCCTCTATGCACTTGAAAACCCAACCATATAATTATCAGTCTGTTCCCTCTACTGGTATCCTAGATGAAAAGTGCATTACCCCAAAACATTTATTTATTAATAAATGACAAAATGTATGTAATCAAAAAGATTGTATATTATACACGTGCACTGCCAAAAAAAAATGTTTGTTTTCGTTTCATTCGTTTTTGTTTTTCTTTCGTTTTTCAGGTCATTCGTTATGATCGCAATTCATAAATTCGAAAAATCATAAATTCAAAAATTTTAAAATTCAAAAATTAGAAAATTCAAAAATTAGAAAATTCATAAATGAGAAAATCCAAAAAGAAGAAAGAAAATCCGAAAATTCAAAAGAATAACTAACTAACAATAACTAACTATTAAATTATAGGTATTGGAATTTCCTTTCAAATTTAGCTGTTAGTGAACGTAACAAATACGAATTTATCCAAAATTACAAATTATCTCAAATAAAGAATGGCACATCTAAACAAATGGAACGCAACGAATAATTAATAAATAATAATACGTAATTATTATTATTTATTATTATTTGTTACTTTCTATTCATTTAGATACGGCATTTGTTATATCGGATAATTTGTAAATTCGTAAAAATTCCTATTTGTTACATTCACTAACAGCCAAATTTGAAAGGACATTCCAATACCAATAATTTAATAGTTAGTCATAGTTAAGTTATTATTAGTTAGTTATTATTTAAGATTTTACAATTTTTTGGGTTGTAGGATTTTCTAATTTCGAATATATCGGAAATTTTGAATTTCCGAATTTTCGAAATTCCGAATTTTTGAATATTCAGAAAAATTTGTTACACGGGTTTCCGTTAATTTGGATATTTCCGCATTAATTCATATGTCAAAATTAGTTAAAAAACGAATTCAGAACAAAACAAATTGCACATGTCTACTGTATATTGACAAGCATAAATTAATCTTAAGACCGGATGTCTTGGCTAGGGCTGCTGTTAGAAATCACGCGGCCCCTTTCAGCCTACCTGGCATAGTCCCCTCTCCCCACTAAAAATACACTAAGATCATTATTAGTGGACACAAACATAATAGAGAACCCGTGTGAATGAACCCTTAATTTTTTAAATATTTGTTTACTATTTTTTATTATTTTTTTATCATTTAAAAAATATTTTTTTAATTATTTTATTTTACAATTTTTTTAAAATTATTTACCATTTTTAAAAATGATTCTTTTTACATTATTTTAAAATATTTTTTTAAATATATATATTTTTTTATACTGCTGTTCCTCCGCTCTCCATCCTGATATATGTCCTGTAACCACGGCTTCCGGCAGCGCCGCACGAGGCGGTGGGTGGCACAGTGACCGGGGGGCAGGCAGAGCAGGGAGGGGATTGGTTCGAGGGAAGCAATTACAATAAGGATGCCAGTGGGACGAATAAAAAAACGTTTTTTCATCCAGAATGAAAGATTTCACTTATCTCAGGATGGCTGCAAAGTCGCAAAAGGATCTTTGGCACTGTTTTGATCAATCAAGCAACCATCTTCTGAATCTACAAGACTCTCAGCTCCCAGTCAAGTTTCCTTGCTGTGGCATTTAATACTTGAGTGCTAATGTGGTATGTGCTTTATATTATCCTACTGGTAGACTACTCTATACTCCCTCATGTTTACCTCCCTTTATTCTCTTTTTCTATTGCCCCATTGGCTGATGCATTTCAATAGATGCGTTTTCGGGGTTACCTCCTCATTCTCTAGCAGGATCAGGCGCACAATAACAATGTTTATCCTGTTCCCAATGCTTGCGTCATGGAAGAGCCCAGCAACCTGCAAGAAAAGATCCCAACATGTGAATCAACCAGTGGAAGAAGACAGATTCCGAAAGAGTAAAATGGAAAATTGGTTACATTATCCAAAACAAATATAACGCCATTACCCAACCCAAGCCCACAGCACCACTCCGGACCTGCTCCTCTCACCTGTCCACCAATAGACAGGGTGCCAACTCACAAAACTCGTCTTGGCTCACCATCGTAGAGAACAGGTGAATAAGAGCCGCACTCTAATCTCCACTCTTCCAAGTATTAACAATATAGCTTTTATTTTCCCCCTTTGAGGAAGTCACATGATTGTTGATGAAACGCGTCAGTGCAGGGCTTGTGACGTCATCATGCTGGACAAGAAATGACTCGGCTGGACATAAGAGGTGATATTGGCTTGAGAGGCTGTGAAGCTCCTTAAGGGGCTAGTGCATCCATACATGCTATATTTTGTAGTGCACAGATTTTAGTGCACTTTTTAATTTGAGTAGTTTTAATGTGATTAGTTGTGCAGGTAGTTTATTTTTTTCTTAAACAAAAAGGTTTTTATTGAGCATAAGAAATAAAACATATTGTCATGGTTATGCAGTGATTTTCCTGTTTGCTTACCTCCCCTCATGTGTTCAGGTTAAGAGGCCAGCCACTCATCTGGTGGTTTTTATAACCTCTCCTCTAAGCATGGCTCCACCCCAGGCCCTATCAGGGAACTTTATATTAACCTGTGCACTGCAAGCCAACAGTGCTGATCAACCATTGTGTATTCCTTTGTGTGTTTGGCTTCCTGTTACCTGCCGTGTGCTCTTCTGTTGTTCCGTTACCGACTTTGGCGTGTCTTTGACTATCCCTGTTTGCCTGTGATCCTGACCTTTTGGCATGTCCCTGACTATTCCTGTTTGTTTGTGGCCCCGACCTTGGCTTTGTCCCTCACCATCCCTATCCTCCAGTTGCCTACTGTGGGTGTGAGCTGGGGGACCCTGGGGGTCGCGACCTGGAGCCATTTGCAGCCAAGTCCATCCTCACCACTCGAGGCGCTGGTGAACACCTGCTGGCTCCTAGACTCCGCGCCCCAGGGAATCTTACGCTCTAACCCTGGTGGGACCTGTCTCCTGTCCGCAGCAGTCAGCCGTAGGGTCCACAACCTTGCGGTGCACTCCTGTTCCCTACGGTGTGCATCTGTCACCTCGCCTCAAGGTGACCTGACACATATATTGTCCAGAGCAAAACAAGTACACAAGATCTGCAGATTTCAACGCACAAAGAATTAATGCATCGTACATCACAGTTCGCATATTGATAACCCTCTTACCTATGCATTCAATAAAGCATTATCTGTCATCATAAGGAACAACCGTACAATCGTCCAATTTGGTATTCATAAATTTGATGTAGGATATGCTGTCAAATGCTAGAATTCATGGTCATAAATCAAAGTCCACTGGGGCTAAGCCTGGGGCATCTAGCCAAGGGGGCCACAATTTGTCGCATTTGCCCCGTTTGCCCCTGTGTTGATATATGTGTCAGATACCATGAATCAGACTGAGACAGAAGTACAGTTAAATCTCACTTGTTTACTAATAATAAAAAAAGGTAAACATAGTCAAAACATAGCCAGAGTTCAGGAACCGGAACCAGATAGTTTAGACAAGCCAAAAACGTCAGGGAGCCAGAGATGAGCGTAGTAGCACAGGAAGCAGGATCTGGAGCCAGAAGGAATGTCAGCCAAGCAAGTCTTTAACAGGAACACAGGAGAGCGTCTCTAGAGCTGTGACCAAGCCGTGGCAGAGATCATCTAGACTGGACGGCTTAAGTAGGCAGGACTGACGAGCAGGATATCATCAACAGGTGAGTTGCTGTGGAGAGAAAGGAGTTGGCAATTAGCCGACAGCTGAGCGGCCAGCTCAGAGAAGGAAGGGCTGAGCCCAGCCCTGAAAATAAGCTTCTCTAGGCGGATGGTGTCACCCATTCGAGTAATCCATTCTTGCGTCGTGGGAGGTTCTGTGGACTTCCAGTGTCTCAGAAACATTTTACGGGCCTGGAAGAGAGCTCTAGCAATAGTCTGTTTGGGATCTAGAATACCCAGAAAGCAATGTTTAGGGTCTACTGGAATCTGGACCTGGAAAACCCTATCAAAAGTGTCAATGACCTTTTTCTAATATACTGTAAGTGTAACTTTGAGCATCTCCATAAAAGGTGTATCAAGTCCCCATGATCTCTACAACATCTAGTATAGGTACACCTAGTCGATGTATAATGTACTCTTAGGATTATATATAACTGTGACAGATGCTGAGCCACATTCAGAGAGCACTGGAGGAACAGCCTGCAGGACTCCCCCCCCCCCCCCACTGCTCTTCCTCAAAGACCCCAACATCCTGCTCCCACTGAGACACCATCTTGAGAGGCACGCCCCCAAGGAAGAGATTGAGTAGAATGGCATAACAGCATGATATAAAACCTTTATACGTGGTAACCTCAAACAGGTATTCAAAGACAGAGGTAGACTTCAAAGACCATTGATCGACTCCCCTCTTTGGGCGTTAACTGCATGCTGAAGTTGCAAGTAATAGAAGTGCATAGATGAGGGGAGCCTAAAGTTCTCTTCGAGCTCCGTAAAAGACCTCAATTTTTCATCTCAGAAAATGAGGGACATATGAAATACTCCCAAACTGTTGGCGCGTTGCTGCAAGAGGAAATCCGTGCCAACTGAGCATGCGCCAAAGACACCTCAGGGCGCAAACCCACACCTGCGCAGAAGACTTGATGGAAAAGGGCAGGAAAATGCCCAGGAGGCGCACAGGAAGTGACCTCAACCTGATGGAAAAAGGCGGGAAAATACCCAAGAGGCGCACAGGAAGTGACATCAACCTGATGGAAAAAGGCGGGAAAATCCCCAGAAGGCGCACAGGAAGCGACCTCAAAATTCCCTATATAAGCCTAGCCCAGACACTGCCAAATTGCTGGATTATCTTCAGTCCCCCTTGCTCCTGTGCTAGTGTGTGATCTGTCTGAACCTGTTGTGACCTGGAAACCTGTTTGACTACTCTTGATTGCTGCTTGCCTTTGACCTCGGATTTGTACGTTAACCATTCTACTTGGTTGCCCCTTTTGTACTCAGCTGCCAGATTGGAACCGACCCCGGCTTGGATTTTGACCATTCTCCTTCTGATTAACCTCTTTATGCTCCGTTGCCCAACTGGACTTGACCTCGGCTCGGATCCCGGAATAAGGCTTGCACGGTGCTCCGCACCCTTGGCACCCCTGCCACTCGGTGTCCCCACCAAGTCTCTGTCTCCATCTCCAGATGCTTTAAGGACCCGAGGTGCAAGGGAGGCCTCCCCACTACTTCGGTCTCACATCAGGTACGTGGCCCTCGTGACACCACTCTGTGCCATATTGCAGTTTCGCTAGTTCATGAAAATTAATTATTATCCCAGATGGGGCTATATCTGGTAAAACCCCTGGACACCAAGTAGGTAGTTTTAATGTGAGTAGTTGAGTAGGTCATAATGCCAGACCAGAAGTGACTCTGTCCGGTAAACCTAAGAGGTGATATTGGCTTGAGAGGCTGTGAAGCTCCTTAAGGGTCAGGGCACCCATGCATGCTATACATCGTTGTGCGCAGATTGTAGTGCAGTTTTTAACGTGAGTAGTTTTCTTATCTCCTAATAAACGTGGAAAGTTTTGAAATTTTAAACAGGATGGTGGCCTTTCTTGGCCCTTTATGAGTATAATTGTGAGTGGAGAATTCCATCCTGGTGGTCTTGATAAGAAAGTTTGGAGAATCCTATGTGGTGAATTTGGAGAACCGCCATCTGGAAAGAATTAAATCCCCCTGGTGGGGAAAGCGCATATAGACCTATTTGCTTTATAGGTCATATATTTGAGGTAAGTGGATTGTTTGACTGGTGAGCACGTTGTGATTCATCAAACAGGATTACAAGGTTCACATAGACACGAAAAACTATTTTCACTTTGACACATTTGTTGTTTTAGGATTATTTCACTTTTGGGACTTTTATGAAAGGTCTTTATCATTATTAATCTTTGATTATATATAATATTTAAAAAAAAAACTACACTTACCGTCCACTTTATTAGGTCCCCCTTGCTAGTACCGGGTTGGACCCCATTTTGCCTTCATTCTTGGTGGCATAGATACAACAAGGTTTTGGAAACGTTCCTCAGAGATTTTGCTCCATAGTGACATGATAACATCACACGGTTGCTGCAGATTTGTCGGCTCCACCACATCCCAAAGGTGCTCTATCGGATGAGATGTGGCGAGTTTGGAGGCCATTGGAGGACAGGGACCTCATTGTCCAGTGATGAGATGATTGGAGCTGTGTGACATGGTGCATTATCCTGCTGGAAGGAGCCATCAGAAGATGGGAACACTGCAGTCATAAAGGGATGGACGTTGGTCATCAACAATACTCAGGTAGGCCGTGGTGATTAAACCATGATCAATTGGTACTAAGGGGCCCAAAGTGTGCCCATCTCCCACACCATTACACCCCCACCACCAGCCTGAACCGGTGGTACCCCATCCCCCCCACCATTACACCCCCACCACCAGCCTGAACCGGTGATACAAGGCAGGATGGATCCATGCGCCAAATTCAGACCCCACCATCTGAATGTCGCGGCTGAAATCCAGACTCATCAGACCAGGCGACGTTTTTCCAATCTTCTATTGTCCAATGTTAGTGATCCTGTGCCAATTGTAGCCTCAGTTTCCTGTTCTTAGCTGACAGGAGTGGCGCCCGGTGTGGTCTTCTGCTGCTGAAGCCCATCTGCTTCAAGGTTGGATGTGTTGTACGTTCATTCTGAATACCTTGGGTGTAATGAGTGGTTATTTGAGTTACTGTTGCCTTTCTATCACCTGGAACCAGTCTGCCCATTCTCCTCTGACCTCTGACATCAACAAGGCATTTTCCTCCACACAACTGCCGCTCACTGGATATTTTCTCTTTTCCCCACCATTCTCTGTAAACCCCCGAGAGATAATTGTGTGTGAAAATTCCAGAAATACTCAGACCGGCCCGTCTGCCACCAACAACCATGCCATGTTCAAAGTTGCTGCCATGCGATTGGCTGATTAGCAATTTGTGTTACCGAGCAATTGAAGAGGTTCCCTAGTAAAGTGGCTGGTGAGTGTCTATATACAGTATGGCATTATGGTAGCAGTGGTTTGATACTGATTACGAATTTCCATTGGAGGTTTCCACCATCAATCACAAAGGTGTAATTAATTGATACAATTATGGTATCGGGTCTATTAATTCATTAATTTTAATTTACTGTTGGGAGTTTTGCACTACTTTACAGTATTTTCAACTAATATTTGGAGGTGTCACCACTACTCACAAGCCACAATTATCAATGTATTGTTACATTGTTTTTTTTATTTTTATTGATTGTTACACACATATTGGATTTATTCACCTTACTTACCATCGCTGATATATGGGGGGTTGGGAAAACTGGAAAGAGGTTTCCACCATCATTCATCATGCACCATTTTGAATGCACAGGATGTGGTGAATATTGGTGGTGATTATTAAGGTATTATCACCATTGATGTGTATATATTAATAGGAAAGTATCAGGTAGCTCCAGATGACGTCGCTCTGACGAAACGCGTAGGGCGTGGCCTAGGACGTGCACCTCATACTGCTATACAGGCAGCAACGCCAGCGCAGCCATTTCAAAGGCGAATTGTTTTATGAAATATTGTGAGTAGTTTGGATTTTAGATAAATAAATCGTTAACAAACAGTGTTGCACTATGGTTGTACTTCTGTTTCCTCCCTCATGCACTTGCTAAACGGACTATTTGCGGAAGTAAAAGGGCGAACATTCCCCCAGCACAGCAGGAGCAGAGCCCAAGGAAAGCTGCACAGTGGCTTATACTGTGACTGCTCGGCTAACCCTTTCAGGGTTCTCTGTCTGGTGAGCGCAATTATTTCTCTGACACTGAGTGGCGCACCGGAGAAGATTGTTCCTAACCTTTCTGCACTAGTCACTTTGGTCTACCCTTTTTACTTGAAGAGACTTTATGCGTTTTTTCGAGCCACTGTGTGATGCGATTTGAAAAAATTTGTTTGGGCATTGAAAGAATTCTTTTTGTTTTTGCTGTTCTTGGACTGTCACTCTTGGGACTCATAATATAGAGCACAGTTTACAGACCACTAATATAGTGACTTGTGGTTTGCATATGATCTCTCTCACTTAGCATATATGGTTTATTTATTTACATTTTTATGAAATATTTTCACTATTCTTTGGTTATAACACATGTGTACTTTTTGAGTTGCATGCCAACAGGAAAAAATTGTCTTTTCTACACAACACGCATTTATAAGAAGTATATATATAATATTTGGTAGGTACCACCTATAAGGTGGTCCTCAGGAGACCACACATTTCACATCAATTCACAGTATTTATTTATATTATTTTCCGGGGCAATAAACAGGGCCATCTATTTATTACACTGATTAGATCTTTACACACCTTTTTGACACCAGGATATTTGTTAGAAAAGGTTTTAGCGCCACAGCTTAATTCATACTTTAAGTATCAGGTAGCGCTGCACTTTTGTGGTTGGTTTCTGTTTACCTTGGGGTGGGAACACACATCAGTGCTTAGCAGCACCTACACTTAAATTCACTTATAAGTAGGAATAGTAGTGCGGTGGACTTTGCTGTCTTATTCAATACAACTGCAAATCATGGTGTCTCCACCCAAAAGTAATTGCCACCACCTTAACGCGTTTCACCACAAATCGTTTGATTGGAGATCAGAGCGTGGCTCTTTTTAAGACCGCTTTGACACCGCCGAGCCTATAGTGTCGGCGGTAAAACGCCGCTATTTTTAGCGGCGTTTTACCGTCTGATTCGCAGCGCATTTCGGCCGATAGCGGGGCGCTTTTACCCCCGCTAGTGGCCGAGAAAGGGTTAAAACCGCCCGCAATACGCCGCAATAGTGGCGTTTTGCCGACGGTAATACAGTGCTGCCCCATTGATTTCAAAGGGGAGCAGCGGTGGAGGAGCGGTAAACACACCGTTCCTTCACCGCTCCAAAGAAGCTGCTGGCAGAACTTTTCCTGACGTCCTGCCACCAGCGCACCGCTCCGGTGTGAGAGCCCTTGGGGCTTTCACACTGGAGACAAAGGAGCAGCAGTTTGAGGGCGGATTGCAGGGGCCATTTCTAACGCTATAGCGCCTGCAAAACGCCTTCGGTGTGAAAGGGGTCTAATATATTTCATTACCCAAACCACTTTAACCACTTCCCGGCTGTGCTATAGCTAAACGTCGGCTTCAGCGCGGTCAGCCAGTTCTGGGAGGGGGGCCATATGATGTCCTCCCATGATTGCGCCCACTGTGGCACGCAGGTGGCTCGCTCTGTGATCAATGTATCCTTTGGACACAGCTGATCACAGATAAGGGTAAAGGGCCAATCATCGCGGCCCTTTACCACATGATCAGCTATGTCCAATCACAGCTGATCATAATGTAAAATCCATGCCGGTTATCAGCATTCCTTTCCTCATGCTGACGGCATAAAAAAGAGGAGAGTGTCAGGGCTGGGCTCAGCCCTTCCTTCTCTGAGCTGGACACTCAGCTGTTGGCTAATTTCCAGCTCCCATCTCTCTCCGCAGTTACTCAGCTGTCAATGATCCTGCTCATCAGTCCTGCCTACTTAAGCCGTCCAGTCCAGGGGAGCTCTGCCTTCTCCTTGGTCAACATCACAGAGACTATCTCCCGCGATCCCGTTGAAGACTTACTTTGCTGACATCCCTTTTGGCTCCAGATCCTGCTTGCTGTTCCACTACATTGGTCCCTGACTTCTGGCTTGGCTGACTATTCATTCTGGTTACTGATCTTTGGCTATGTTTTGACTACGTTTGTTCTTTTTACTTTTATTTTTAAACAAATGTGATTTAACTGTACTTCTGTCTCTACCGGATTTCATGATTTATGACAGAGAGCCAGTAACCCGGGTGCGAAGGGGACATCTACACTGATAATCAGGGCACTTATAATCAGTGTCCTGATTATCAGTGCAGCCTCAACAGTGCCCAGCAGTGCTGCCAATCAGTGCCTACCAGTGCTACCAATCAGTGTCTACCAGTGCTGCTAGTCAGTGCCAATTAGTGGCATTCAGTGCCTCATCATCAGTGCCACCTATCAGTGCCCACCAGTGCCGCCTATGAGTGCCCATTAGTGCTGCCCACCATTGCCCATTAGTGCTTCCTATCAATGCAGCCTCATCAGTACCTACTTATCAGTTCCCACCAGTGCCAGTGCCAACTCATGATTACCTATCAGTGCAGCCTATCAGCACACATCAGTGAAGGAGAAAAATTACCTGTTTGCAAAATTTTCTAAAAAGCTATGAATTTTTATTTATTTATTTATTAAATTTTTTGGGCAAAAAAAAAAACTGTGTTGGCTAAATACCACCAAAAGAAAGCTATATTTGTGTGAAGAAAATTATAAAAATGTCCTATGGTTACAGCGTAGCATGACCGAGTGTCAGGACTGGGCTCAGCCCTTCCTTCTCTGAGCTGGCCGTCCAGCTGTTGGCTAATTGCCAGCTCCTGTCTCTCTCTCCACAGTTACTCAGCTGTTGATGATCCTGCTCGTCAGTCCTGCCTACTTAAACCGTCCAGTCCTGAGAAGCTCTGCTTTCGCCTTGGTCAACATCACAGAAACTCCTGCGATCCTGTTCAAGACTTGCTTTGCTGACATCCCTTCTGGCTCCAGATCCTGCTTGCTGTTCCACTACATTGATCCCTGACTTCTGGCTTGGCCGACTATCCGTTCCGGGTCCTGAACTCTGGCTAGGTTTTGACTACGTTTGTTCTTTTTACTTTTAGTATAAAACAAGTGTGATTTAACTGTACTTCTGTCTCGGCCTGATTTAATGGTTTCTGACATCGAGCAATTGTCATTCAAAGTGTGACAGTGCTGAAATCTGAAAAATTGGCCTGGCCAGGAAGAGGGTAAAAGTGCCCGGTAGGCTGGTGGTTAACTATCCTCGAATCACCCGCTTTGGGATGATACCCTGCTTACATCAATATCAGAAATCTAGAACTTTTATTTATAATTTAATGATAATATGGTCATTATTACCAAACCAGGTTTGCTTATCCTCACCATGTTCATGACAGTCAACACGTAGTTTTCCACATTGTTACTTCCATGGTATTCCACCATCTTGGGATCAGCGACAACCAAAGTCTCCACCCATTTTTCTTTGCTGATGGAACGGCGGGATATTGGGCGCTCTCTATGTTGTTTTTGTGATTGCTCCCAGCGTTCCCTTCTTCTTTCCCATTTATCGTACGAGTCTGGATTCTCTGAGTGAAGAAGAGATTAGAGATGTTATCAAAAAAGCTTTCTTAGGTCTGAGGCACTGGATTCAGATCTTTGGGGGTTCTGGCCCTGCAACCATCTGTCCACCTGAGGGCCCATTCACATTGGTCAGTTATCTATGGGTTTTTAGGGCTTGGCAACCACTGCCCACCTGAGGGCCCATTCATATTGGTCAGTTATCTATGGGTTTTTAGGGCTTGGCAATGAGGGCCCATTCACATTGGTCAGTTATCTATGGGTTTTGTTTCGGGCTTGGTAACCACTGCCCACCTGAGGGCCCATTCACATTGGTCAGTTATCTATGGGTTTTAGGGCTTGGCAACCACTACCCACCTAAGGGCCCATTCACATTGGTCAGTTATCTATGGGTTTTAGGGCTTGGCAACCACTGCCCACCTGATGGCCCATTGACATTGATCAGTTATCTATGAGGTTTTTTTCAGGCTTGGTAACCACTGCCCACCTGAGGGCCCATTCACATTGGTCAGTTATCTATGGGTGTTAGGGCTGGGCAACCACTGCACGCCCGAGGGCCCATTCACATTGGTCAGTTATCTATGGGTTTTTAGGGCTTGGCAACCACTGCCCACCTGAGGGCCCATTCACATTGGTCAGTTATCTATGGGTTTTAGGGCTTGGCAACCACTACTCACCTGATGGCCCATTCACATTGGTCAGTTATCTATGGGGTTTTTTTCGGGCTTGGTAACCACTGCCCATCTGAGGACCCATTCACATTGGTCAGTTATCTATGGGTTTTAGGGCTTGGCAACCACTACCCACCTAAGGGCCCATTCACATTGGTCAGTTATCTATGGGTTTTAGGGCTTGGCAACCACTGCCCACCTGATGGCCCATTGACATTGATCAGTTATCTGTTTTTTTTTTCAGGCTTGGTAACCACTGCCCACCTGAGGGCCCATTCACATTGGTCAGTTATCTATGGGTGTTAGGGCTGGGCAACCACTGCACGCCCGAGGGCCCATTCACATTGGTCAGTTATCTATGGGTTTTTAGGGCTTGGCAACCACTGCCCACCTGAGGGCCCATTCACATTGGTCAGTTATCTATGGGTTTTAGGGCTTGGCAACCACTACCCACCTGATGGCCCATTCACATTGGTCAGTTATCTATGGGGTTTTTTTCGGGCTTGGTAACCACTGCCCATCTTAGGACCCATTCACATTGGTCAGTTATCTATGGGTTTTAGGGCTTGGCAACCACTACCCACCTGAGGGCCATTCACATTGGTCAGTTATCTATGGGTTTTAGGGCTTGGCAACCACTGCCCACCTGATGGCCCATTGACATTGGTCAGTTGTCTATGTTTTTTTTTTTCAGGCTTGGTAACCACTGCCCACCTGAGGGCCCATTCACATTGGTCAGTTATCTATGGGTGTTAGGGCTGGACAACCACTGCACGCCTGAGGGCACATTCACATTGGTCAGTTGTCTATGGGTTTAAGGGCTTGGCAACCACTGCCCACCTGAGGGCCAAATCACATTAGTCAGTTATCTATGGGTTTTAAGGCTTGTTTGATCTACGGTGGATCTACGGTGGATGGCTTTTCAAGGGGGGAATTTTGACGGGGCAGGGAGGAAGTAATATGTCACCTCCTCTCCATCTGTTTAAACCCCTAAAAACCCACACCACCGTGACCCAACCACACGCATTGCACGCAGTTGTGACATGGCCCCCCATTAAGATGAATGGGTCACGTTCGATGGGAAGGACCAGGGGCCGATCATTTTTGAAAACAAAATGTAGACACCACATCTTAAAAATTGGCAAGCTACGAGTCAATATATTTTTTGTTTTTGGGGTTTAATACCTATTTAATCATCATATTAAATTAATATGTCATGTTAATGAGTGAAACAATAAGGGCCGGTTCACACTGCGAGCCGCGGCGAGGCGTCTCCGACTTACCTCGCCGCGACTTGCGGGGACCTCAGCGGCGACTTGCAGAGGACTTCTGCATAGAAGTCAATGCAAGTCGCCCTCGAAGTCGCCCCGAAGTAGTACAGGAACCTTTTTTCTGAGTCGGAACGACTCGAGTCGCTCCTCTCAGAACGGTTCCATAGTACTGAATGGGGGCGACTTGCGGGAGCGAGGCGAGGCGAGCCGTGTCGCCTCGCCTCGCGTCGCAGTGTGAACCGGCCCTTAAATGGTTATTTATTCTACAAAAAAACCCCAAAAAAAACACCCCTAATAATTATTCCTTCTCATAACAACGAACGTTCTCCCCCCTGGCCATAGTGAGACCTCTACTTAGTAGACAACCCGATTATTACTTGAACTCCTTTCCAAATCCAGCTTCTCATGGTGCACTACTACCAAAGGAACATGCTGCCTGCACATGGGGAGGGTGGAAGGGGATAATAGACATCAAAGGCTTGTGACAAGCTTTGACTTGATTCTCTCATTTCCCAGAAAGCCAGTGTTCTTTATTCGGGGTAACACTCTGGACAAGGATGTAAGGTATGGTTCCACCTGTCCTCAGGGCCGTCTTTAATATTGATTGGACCCTGGGCAAAAATTTTCTTAGGGCCCCCCTCCCCCCATGCAATTTCGCTCTCCACCTTCTCTGAGACATACAATAAATAGCAGCTAGACTTAAAATCAGTTTACTGTATCAGATCAGGCAGCGATTGGTTGCCAGAGGTTACAGCATATCACTACTGCTTACTGACTGGTTGCTAGAGGTTACAGCACTCCTTAAGGCTCACTGATTAGTTGCTAAAGGTTACAGCACATTTCTGCTTGTTGATTGACTGCTAGAGATTGCCGTACAGTAATACTGCTCACTGGTTGCTATAGGTTACAGCACATCTTCTCCTCACTGCAGGGGGGCATGATATGCCTATGAATGCTGCCTCTATTTACATATCAATGCAGTTGGCCTCAGCTATTTACATATGCATGTCACTGCTATTTACATATGAATGCCGGCTATTTACATGTAAACACAGGGTCTGCCTGTGAGTCATCTGTATACAACAATAGGGCAGAGCTGGGCAGCATTAGTAGCAGCACAGGACTAAAACTTCAAGGGACAAGGGAATGTAAACTGGGATAGTTGGCAAGTATGAGGCAGCTGCTTTGGGCCCCACAACAATGACAGGGCCCAGGGCAGCTGCCCCTTTTGCCCTGTCTTAAAGACGGCCCTGCCTGTCCTGTCATACAATAGGGCCATTACTGGGTGTTATTACTTCCATTATGTCCATTTATTGGCAAAGACTCCCATACTCAATCATATAAAAAAAAGTATACATTTATTTAACACAAGAACATCATTAAAAAGGTCCTATGAAGAGAGAATATGTAGTACACAATATTAGGTCTCTGAAGAGGAACTAGACAATGTGTATCCATCCAGAAAGGAGGACCAGAAGTCCCGTCCTATGTCAATTCAACCTCAACATGTTTCGTGGTATGACCGCTTCCTCAGGAGGATGCTTCAGAAGGTAATGTGTGTAGATATCACTTCAATGAATAAACAATATATAATCAAATTTCAGAAACAAAAAAAAACATATGAATATGAAATTTTTGTTTCTGAAATGTGATTATATACTGTTTATTCCTTGTAGAGATATCTACAGACATTACCTTCTAAAGCATACTCCTGAAGAAGCGGTCATACCGCGAAACATGTCGAGGTTGAACTGACATATAGGACGGGACCTATGGACTTCCTTTTTGGATGGATACACGTCTAATTGTCTAGTTCCTCTTCAGAGACCTAATATTGTGTACTACATATTCTCTCTTCATAGGACCTTTTAATGATGTCCTTGTCTTAAAGTGGAGTTCCACCCAAAAAAAAAAAAGAATTTCATGTGCATGAAAAAAAAAAATCTGGTGTCCCCATCAGTCCTCCTTACATCTGGTGTCCCCATCAGTCCTCCTTACATCTGGTGTCCCCATCAGTCCTCCTTACATCTGGTGTCCCCATCAGTCCTCCTTACATCTGGTGTCCCCATCAGTCCTCCTTACATCTGGTGTCCCCATCAGTCCTCCTTACATCTGGTGTCCCCATCAGTCCTCCTTACATCTGGTGTCCCCATCAGTCCTCCTTACATCTGGTGTCCCCATCAGTCCTCCTTACATCTGGTGTCCCCATCAGTCCTCCTAACATCTGCTGTCCCCATCAAGCCTCCTTACATCTGGTGTCCCCATCAGTTCTCCTTACATCTTACCTTTTTATCCCTGTTGCTATGTGGTCCGTCGAAATCTGCCTCCTACAGCGCCCGGGCTCCTGACGTCACTTCCCTCGGCGCAGGAAGGGAGATCACCTCTCCCCCCTCCCTCTAGGCAATCATCTGGGACTGATGATTGCCCGGCCAGTCACGGCACGCGGCACAGCTCGCGCATGCGCAGTGGGTGCCGGCGCCACTGAGCGGAGGGGGAGACAAGCGGGGCTTCGATCCCCCGCATCGCTGCACCCTGGGACAGGTAAGTGTCCAATTATTAAAAGTTAAATTTTTTTTTTTTTTTTTAAGCGGAACTCCACTTTAAATAAATGTATACGTTTTTTATATGATTGTGTATGTGAGTCTTTGCCGTACCACGAGAGTCCATAGTTTCCTCAAATCTTCTGTCTCCAGTTTTTCAAGTTGATAGGACGATGGTACATTACTTTTGTGTTTTTAGTTTAGTAGCGATAATTAATGTCCATTTATCATTAAAAAAAAGCCAGGGGAAGGCAACATTTGAGGTAGCCAACATCTGCCCCAGGGAGTCGTGTTGGTGGCCATGGGTGTGGCTTCAGATGTCGCAGGGGCTTGTCTAGGCCCACCCCCTCGGAGTTTCCAGTTTCATCTACACAGGGTGATGGGGTAAGTCCTTATCCCAGCAGCGCACTCATTGCTGCCCTGCCCAGCCTTGCTCAATGATGCTCGTGCACACAAGGTGGGGGGCTGAATCTGGAAGCTGGATCACAGCAGCAAAAACAAAAAAAAAAAGGAATTTGGGGATTTGGCGGAGGCTGAGAGCAATAGAAGGGACTAATCAAAGGGGATTGTAAACCTTGTTTTTTCACCTTAATGCATCCTATGGTGAAAAAACACTGGGCACTGGCGCTCCTACTCTCTTCTCTCTGCAGCAAGCAACCAAGTCTCAGCATCAGCAGGCAGCCGCCGCTCCATTCACACAATGGGGGTTATTTACTAAAGGAAAATCCACTTTACACTGCAAGTGCACTTGGAAGTAAAGTCGCTGTAGATCAGAGGGGGACATGCAAGGAAAATAAAAACCAGCATTTTAGCTTGCACATGATTGGATGATAAAATCAGCAGAGCTTCCACTCATTTCAGATCTACCCCTCAGATTTAGAGCAACTGCACTTCCAAGTGCACTTGCAGTGCAAAGTGGATTTGCCTTTCGTAAATAACACCCATAGTGTCAGAGGCGCAGCGGCGGCAGGGGACTGCATTTGATGGGTGCTGGTGAGTTTGCATTTGATGGGCACTGGTGAGGCTGCATTGATGGGTGCTGATGAGGCTGCATTGATGGGCACTGTTGAGGCTGCATTTGATGAGCGCTGGCGAGGCTGCATTTGATGGGCACTGTTGAGGCTGCATTTGATGGGCACTGGTGAGGCTGCATTTGATGGGTGCTGGTGGGGCTGCATCTGATGGGCGCTGGTGAGGCTGCATTTGATGGGTGCTGGTGAGGCTGAATTTGATGGGTGCTGGTGAGGCTGCATTGATGGGCCCTAGTGAGGCTGCATTTGATGGGCCCTGGTGAGGCTGCATTTGATGGGTGCTGGTGAGGCTGAATTTGATGGGTGCTGGTGAGGCTGCATTGATGGGCCCTAGTGAGGCTGCATTGATGGGCGCTGGTGAGGCTGCATTTGATGGGCGCTAGTGAGGCTGCATTTGATGGGGGCTGGTGAGGCTGCATCTGATGGGTGCTGGTGAGGCTGCATTGATGGGCCCTAGTGAGGCTGCATTGATGGGCGCTGGTGAGGCTGCATTTGATGGGCGCTGGTGATGGCTGCATTTGATGGGCGCTGGTGAGGCTGCATTTGATGGGCGCTGGTGAGGCTGAATTTTATGGGTGCTGATGAGGTTGCATTTGATGGGCACTGGTGAGGCTGCATTGATGGGCGCTGGTGAGGCTGCATTGATGGGCGCTGGTGAGGCTGAATTTAATGAGCGCTGTTGAGGCTGCCTTGGATGGGAGCTGGTGAGGCTGCCTTTGATGGGAGCTGGTGAGGCTGCCTTTGATGGGAGCTGGTGAGGCTGCCTTTGATGGGAGCTGGTGAGGCTGCCTTTGATGGGAGCTGGTGAGGCTGCATTTGAAGGGGCACTTCATTAAAAAGGTGGGGTTTACATAGGCAGGGGAAAGGGGGTGGAACGGCAAAATGAGGTTTTGCCTAGGGTGTCAAAAATCCTTGCACCAGGACAGGAGTTGGGAACCGCTGCCATACATGGTTCGAATCTCAGCTGGTCCCTGCTGAACCAGCCAAGATTCGCACCGTCTATGGCCGGCATTACTATCCTTTATAGAGAGTATTGCTCTTCTCCAAAGTGCAGTGACCTATAGTAACCATTCAGCTTTTGATCTAAAATCAAAAGAATCCTGAAATCTGATTGGCTGCCACAGATATAACGGCACTTTGCATACCATGATTGCTCTTTGTAGGAAACGGTATAACATTTAAATCAATAGAGCGAGGAGATTTCCCAGATTAGATGCACAGCGATGTGTCTTTTCTCCAGTGATCGGTATAAATATAAGTCACATTAAAGCAGCCACATCCGACTTCCCATTTACGTTCCTCCAGAGACGTTCCTCCAGCGAGGGAGCGCTTTAAATATAAATGGGAACCGCAACATCCTTTTGTTCTTCAAGATGGAGCTCTGCCAGCTGCTGAGCGTTTATAGCAAATACATCCTCTATGAGAAGGATTCTTGTTATTTCAGTGTCACATCCCCTCGGGATTACGGCTGAAGGATCGCACGAGAACGTGAAGCGCGTAAACTGCGCTTTTTATACAACGTCCTCCATGACAAAGACCCGAATGGTCACTTGTATCCAATCATCTTACAAAGACGGAAATGTTACGTTTTACACTGTAAATGTTATCCTGAAGATAATGCGATTTTATATTAATTGTATCCAACAGAAAATAAGAAATAATAATTGTTTATAAAGTTTTAAATAAAAAATGAAGATAAAATGAAACAATGTCACCTGTGTCTTCTCAGTCTTAGTCCGTAGGGTTCAATATTGAGTTGGCCCTTTGCAGCTATAACAGCTTCACCTCTTCTGGGAAGGCCGTCCACAAGGTTTAGGAGATGTGTCTATGGGAATGTTTGACCATTCTTCCAGAAGCGCATCTGTGAGGTCAGACACTGATGTGGACGAGAAGACCTGGCTCACCATCTCCGCTCTAATTCATTACAAAGGTGTTCTATCGGGTTGAGGTCAGGACTCTGTGCAGGCCAGTCAAGTTCCTCCAGCCCAAACTCGATCATCCATGTCTTTATGGACCTTGCTTTGTGCACTGGTCCAAATCATTTAGTGGAGGGGGGATTATGGTGTGGGGGGGGAAGGGGGAATTATGGTTTGTTGTTTTTCAGGGGTTGGGCTTGGTTAGTTACAGTGAAGGGAACTCTTAAGGCGTCAGCATACCAAGACATTTTGGACAATTTCATGCTTTGTGGGAACAGTTTGGGGACGGCCCCTTCCTGTTCCAACATGACTGCGCACCAGTGCACAAAGCAAGGTCCGTAAAGACATGGATGAGAGAGTTTGGGGTGGAGGAACTTGACTTGTCTGCACAGAGTCCTGACCTCAACCCAACAGAACACTTTTGGTTTGGGGTGAATTAGAGAGGAGACTGCAAGCCAGGCCTTCTCATCCAACATCAGTGACTAACCTCACAAATGCTCTTCTGGAAGAATGCTTAAACATTCCCATAGAAATACTACTAAACCTTGTGGACGGCCTTCCCAGAAGAGGTGAAGCTGTTATAGCTGCAAAGAGAGGGCCAACTTTATACTGAACCCTACGGACTAAGACTGGGATGCCAATAATGTTCATGTGTATAAAGGCAGGTGTCCCAATACTTTTGACAATATAGATGTATGTGAACCCAGCTTCGCATATTCTTTCATGTTGCAGTATGAAGACATGAGATGACTAGGGTTGCCACCTCATCCCTTTAAACCCCAAACACATATGCATTAACGATATATATACTCCTCAGCTCCATCTAGTGCCCACAATGTGATATTTTGCTACTGCCTATAATAAAAGAACATTTGTCCAGAAGAGAAAATAGCCTAAAGGACATTCGTTTTTGTCGAATTCACACAGAACGAATGCACAGGCAGTTGCACTGGATATGCTTTTCTTTTTTTTTTTTTAAATAGACCCCAGAGAGTCTCACTCCTCCTGCTTCAGGAAAAGATCTCCCAGTGTTCTGCCTACAGGGAAAGACTGCAAGCACTGAACTTATTCTCTCTGGAGAAGAGACGCTTGGGAGGGGATATGATTTCAATATACAAATACCGGACTGGTGACCCCACAATATATAAATACCGGACTGGTGACCCCACAATATATAAATACCGGACTGGTGACCCCACAATATATAAATACCGGACTGGTGACCCCACAATATATAAATACCGGACTGGTGACCCCACAATATATAAATACCGGACTGGTGACCCCACAATATATAAATACCGGACTGGTGACCCCACAATATATAAATACCGGACTGGTGACCCCACAATATATAAATACCGGACTGGTGACCCCACAATATATAAATACCGTACTGGTGACCCCACAATATATAAATACCGGACTGGTGACCCCACAATATATAAATACCGTACTGGTGACCCCACAATATATAAATACCGGACTGGTGACCCCACAATATATAAATACCGGACTGGTGACCCCACAATATATAAATACTGGACTGGTGACCCCACAATATATAAATACCGTACTGGTGACCCCACAATATATAAATACCGGACTGGTGACCCCACAATATATAAATACTGGACTGGTGACCCCACAATAGGGAGAAAACTTTTTTGCAGAAGGGAGTTTAACAAGACTCGTGGCCACTCATTCAAATTAGAAGAAAAGAGGTTTAACCTTAAACTGTATAGAGGGTTCTTTACTGTAAGAGCGGCAAGGATGTGGAATTCTCTTCCACAGGCGGTGGTCTCAGCGGGGGGCATCGATAGTTTCAAGAAACTATTAGATAATCACCTGAACGACCGCAACGTACAGGGATATACAATGTAATACTGACATATAATCACACACATGGTCTTTTTTCAACCTCACCTACTATGTAACTAAATGTTGTACACATTGCCCAATTATCTGTATCTGCAATGATCTCACAAGCTTTGGATTGACGCGTTTCGCCCAAGGTAAAGGCTTCTTCAGGATACAATTTCCAATATTTTTAAACTGACTGTGCCCAGTGTCTTTTTTTTTCAACCTCAACAACTATGTAACTATAACATAAAATATATAAAAATTCCATCAGGAAAAGGGAGACTCCTTGTGAGGCAGGCAGATTTAGGAAATGGCTCCTGGAATTCTGCAGACGGGGGGTGATTGAAGATGCAGAAATATCAGTTTATGGGTTTATGAACGCTCTCCTATCTTCCCAGGACCCCACATGTATGGAATAGTATATATAAAATTTTAGGTGCAAGGGAGATGAGAAGAAGTGACCTCCCCAAACATTACCCCTCACACCGCAGCTCCTGTACCCTGGTTGCTGCCCTTCGGCCAAATGGCGCCTGTAGATCCGATGAGGCATGGCTTCCCCTGAAGGTGGCGCTGTTGTTGTCACCGGCTCAATGATGAAATCTTCATGATCCAGCTGGAAGACGCCTCTCTTAGAGAAAAGAAGAAGAGGAGGATTAATGTCAGATTAGATTCTGGTCACTGGATGAATGGAAGGGTTATATGACAATTGGTGTGGCCTGCAGGCAGAGACGAAGCACTAAGTACTGCCTCTGATCACTTTAAAAGCAGATGTCTGAGCCCTGCAAGCCAAGGAACACCTGGTGCCCCCCCCCCTCCGCCGCCAGCCGGTGACCCCCACACACCTGGAATTACACATCCCTCAGACATGTCAGACGGCAACACCTGGGAAAAAACCCCCATGAGACTCCCGAATCTCCGGCACTCCCATCCAACGTGTCAGAGGAGCTGCCTTGTGAATAGGAAAGGTAGTGGTGCGCTGTACGTTGGGAAAGTATATCTATTGGTAAAGGCAATATATAAAATCCAGGGATAAAATAGGGGATATGCAACAAACGATACAGGTGTAATAAGAGAGTGTGCCTGTGTGGCTAATTTAAACAATAACACTCATTTCTACTGATAATCTTCAACATAAATACATAAAATAGTGGAAAACAATAATATAAAATCCAAAGTGCAGCGTGTTGCGATCGTAAAATCGCATAAATTGCAAGTTCTACTGTGCCTATGTGGCTGATTAAACAATAATACTCGTTACTACTGGTATAGAATCTACAACATAAAAACGTAAAATAATGGACAAAAGGAAAAAACACAATATAACTTTCAAAGTGCAGCGTGTTGCGATCCTAGAAATCGCATAAAGTGCAGGTGCTGCCTTGTCTCCATTGTGTTGTGCCAGCAATCTTCTTGTGTTTGCTATCTGAAGATTTAAAAAAAAAGTGTAGAAGTGTAAAAGTGTAAAAGTGTAGCGTAGAAGTGTAAAAGTAGAAGCGTAGAAGCGTAAAAGTAGAAGCGCAAAAGCATAAAACCGTAGAAGCGTACAAGCATAAAAGCATAAAAGCGTATTAGCGTAGAAGCGTAAGAGCGTAAAAGTGTAAAATTAGAAGCGTAAAACCGTAGAAGCGTACAAGCATAAAAGCGTATAAGCGTAGAAGCGTAAAAGTGTAAAAGTAAAAGTGTAAAAGCGTAAAAGTGTAAAAGTAGAAGTGTAGAAGCGTAAAAGTAGAATCGTAAAAGTAGAAGCGTAAAAAAGCGTAAAACCGTAGAAGCATACAAGCATAAAAGCGTAGGAGCGTAAAAGTGTAAAATTAGAGGCGTAAAAGTAGAAGCGTAAAACCGTAGAAGCGTACAAGCATAAAAGCGTATTAGCGTAGAAGCGTAAAAGCGTAGGAGCGTAAAAGCGTAAAAGCATAAAAGTAGAAGCGTAGAAGCGTAAAAGTAGAAGCGTAGAAGCGTAAAAGTAGAAGCGCAAAAGCGTAAAACCGTAGAAACGTACAAGCATAAAAGCGTATTAGCATAGAAGCGTAGGAGCGTAAAAGTGTAAAAGTGTAAAATTAGAAGCGTAGAAGCGTAAAAGTAGAAGCGTAAAACCGTAGAAGCGTACAAGCATAAAAGCGTAGAAGCGTAAAAGCGTAAAAGTGTAAAAGTAGAAGTGTAGAAGCGTAAAAGTAGAAGCTTAGAAGCGCAAAAGCGTAAAACCGTAGAAGCGTACAAGCATAAAAGCGTATTAGTGTAGAAGCGTAAAGGCGTAGAAACGCAAAAGTGTAAAACCGTAGAAGTGTAAAACCGTAAAAAAAGGTAGAAGCATAAAAGTGTAGAAATGTAGGGGGCTCATTCACACCACCGCATAAACATTCCATAATCTATACTAGCTAATGAGCATAGATCACACCACCGCATAGTAGAGCTGCACAATTAATCGTCAAGAATCGTTATCGCCGATCTTGACTTAAAGTGTTTCACGATTCTTTCTATACAAAGCATTCTCTCGGCTCTTCTGAAGCCACAGCCCTCAAAAGAAAGGAAGAAAAAAACTGGACAATGTACCAAGAATCAGAACATTCTTTATCAGTTGAACTTAAGTATAAACATTGTAACAATTTGTCAATAGAATAGACTTTGTGCGTAAGTGAAAAAAGTTTAAGCACTTTAAGGCCTCTTTCACACCGACGTCCCGTTCAGGCCCGCCTGTCAGTTTTTTAGGCGGACCTGAACGGGTGCTCCATAGAGGTCTATGGAGCGTCGGATGTCAGCGGTGACATGTCCGCTGACATCCGACCCGCTCCGATCCGAAAAAGTGTGACGGAGGAAAAAGCTATTTTTCCATCCGTCTGCGGATCGGATCGGGTGACGACGGGCACTGCGGTCCGTCGTCATCCGATCTCCCATAGGGGAGAGCGGCGCTGTGACAGGTCCGTCCCTGCGCAGTGTGCAGAGACGGAGCTGTCATCTCCCTGCTCAGCGGGGATCGACGGAGTGATCCCCGCTGAGTAAACGGACATCCACGGGGCGGATCAGAACTGATCCGCCCCGTGTGAAAGGACCCAAACACCTTTTTCTGACATTTGTTGCTTTCAAGTAAATAAATTTTTTTTGCTAGAAAATTACTTATAACCCCTAAACATTATATATATATATTTTTTTAAATGGTGGTTGTTGTAATATTTTATGTCACACTGTATTTGCGCAGCGGTCTTATAAATGCTTTTTTTTGGGGGAAAAAATTACTTTAATGAAAAAAAAATTAAAATAAAGGAAAGTTAGCCCATTTTCGTTTTGTATAATGTGAAAGATTTGACATCGCGAGAATCGTGATCTTTTTATTCTAAGCAAAAAAAATCGTGATTCTCCTTTTGTCCAGAATCGTGCAGCTCTAATGCACACAATCGGAATTCCGGCCAGAAAAAGACAGATGAGAGCTTTTCATCGGAAAATACGACCGTGTGTACGCTCCATCGGAATTTAGCTGCTCCGAATTTCCGCCAGCCAAAAATGGATAGCATGTTCTCAATTTTCCAGACGGAAAAACTTTCTATCGGAAATGGCTGAAATTTCAATCGTGTGTACGCGGCGTGATTCGTTACAGAAACATGCTTGTAATCCAAAGCACTTGTATATCAAAGCGAATTTCCCCATAAGAAATAATGGAAACTCAGATGATTCGTTCCACAACCATTTATTGATAAGTCCTTCAGTTAATAGTCCATATAAAAAGATTATAGTTATGTGATCAGATTGTGTAACCATAAAATGTCCATCCACTAATGGAAGCCTCCACAAGGGGATTAGAAGCAAAATCCAGCAGGAGCTCCAGAGTATAAAAGAGAAAAGAGGAGCCTCTAATGCCTTATACAGAGGGTCGACTCTTTCTGACGGTAAATGTGCGATCGGACTGTGTTGTTGGAAATTCCGATCGTGTTTGTGGGCTCCACCTGACTTTTCCAGTCGGAATTTCCAACACACAAAGTTTGAGATCGTGTTCTAAAATTTTCCCACAACAAAATTCGATCGTTTAAATTATGATTGCGTGTAGACAATTCCGACACACAAAGTGCCATGCATGCTCAGAATAAATTATGAGATGAATGCTATTGGCTACTGACCTCTTTATAGTCCCGTCATTCGCGTTGCACATCACCTCGTTCTGAACAATCGTATTTTGTCGTCGGAATGTCCGACTGCGTGTACAGGGCATTATGCCCTGTACACACAATCGGATTTTCCAACAACAAATGTTGGATGTGAGCCTGTTGTCCGAAAGTCTGACTGTGTGTAGCCTCCATCGAACATTTGTTGTCGTAAATTTTGACAACAAATGTTTGAGAGCTGGCTCTCAAATTTTCAGACAACAAAATCAGTTGTCGGAAATTCCGATCGTGTGTACACAAGTCCGACGCACAAAGTTCCACACATGCTCAGAATCAAGCAGAAGAGCCGCATTGGCTATTGCACTTATATTTTCTCAGGCTCGTTGTATGTCACCGCGTTCTTGATGTTCGGAATTTCCGACAACATTTGTGCGACCGTGTGTATGCAAGACAAGTTTGAGCCAACATCCGTCGGAAAAAAGAAATCCAGGATTTTGTTGTCGGAAAATCCTATGGTATGTATGAGGCAAGTGTAGCAGGACCGCAACATACAGGGATATACAATGTAATACTGACATATGATCACACACATAGGTTGGACTTGATGGACTTGTGTCTTTTTTCTACCTCACCTACTATGTAACATGACAAAATGTAGAAAATTTCAAGGGGTATGAATACTTTTTCAAGGCACTGTAAATGGATCTTCAGTGTACCTTCACGTACTTCCCTCCATCCATGCCACCCTTTAAACCTGTTATGACAGTGCTTTAAGTGTGGTGGCAGGGTGGGTGGTCCTTAATGCCCAGCCACCTTATATACGCCTCGTTGTCTTGTTATGGGGCATGCTTCATCGGTACACCCAGAATTGTGACGGAGCTGCCACCAGCAAATCACACTAAACTACTGACAATCAGGTGTCGGCAGGCAGGGCTCTCATTGGCGTAAGCGCTATGCATCCAATAATTGGGAGACTTATCTACCAACCCCAGGCATTGCGGCGCATGAACGCGTTCGGTGTAAACTGGTTAATATTGACTACCTCGTCTGAATTTTTGAAAATTTTTAACGCACATGGTAAAATCTGCCATTTGCGCTAGAAAATTTCTTGAAATCCCCAAACAATTATATGTTTTCTTAAAGCAGAGGACCTGTAGAATAAAACGGTTGCAGTTACAATTTTTCACAATATTTGTACGATTGTTTATCAGCTTTATGCTTTCAGAAAAAACGAAACCAAAAAAAACTCAAATAAATTTTAGTGCACACAAACACAATATAAATGCCAAATTTTTGGAAAAATATAAAATATGGGGTTGCATGTAGTAAATAGATACCAAACATGTCAAGCCTTAAAATTGCACTTGCCTTGTGAAATGGGCAAAAAAAAACGACAGTACTCGAAATTGTCCAAAACCTTTACAAGTCATCAGTTTATGGGAGTTAACTGTGAATGATGGCCCTAGAATTACTGCTCTCACTCTGATGATCACGATGATACTTCACACGTGTGCCACAATTGCTGTTTACATACATGTACAGGCTCTTTTGCCTTCGCATTTGTGTGCAAGGTGAAGGGGTTGCTTTTTAATTTTTATCTAGTTTATTATAATTTACCCTTTTTACATTTTATTTTCATTTCAATTCATTGCTTTCACGTGTGATAGCATGGGCAGGTGACTCTTTTTGAAGAGTCATTAGGAGTCTATTAGACCCCCGTTGCTTCCCCTGATTTCAGTGGTGGCCGGTGCTCCATTTTGGAGGGCAGCAAGCAAACCACCCGCCACACCCCCCCCCCATGGTCAGTTGGTCCGTCAGTCAGTCAAACCCCCCACCCCCTGTTTGGTCAGTCAGTTGGGGGATTGGCAAACACTACTACTACTGTCTCCTCCTCGGTGTCTCCTCCTCGGCGTCTCCTTCTCGGCATCTCCTTCTCGGCGTCTCCTCCTCGGCGTCTCCTCCTCGGCGTCTCCTCCTCGGTGGCTTCCCCCGCGTCTCCTCCTCGGCAGCTTCCCCCGCGTCTCCTCCTCGGCAGCTTCCCCCGCGTCTCCTCCTCGGCAGCTTCCCCCGCGTCTCCTCCTCGGCAGCTTCCCCCGCGTCTCCTCCTCGGCAGCTTCCCCCGCGTCTCCTCCTCGGCAGCTTCCCCCGCGTCTCCTCCTCGACAGCTTCCCCCGCGTCTCCTCCTCGGCAGCTTCCCCCGCGTCTCCTCCTCGACAGATTCCCCCGCGTCTCCTCCTCGACAGATTCCCCTGCGTCTCCTCCTCGTCAGCTTCCCCTGCGTCTCCTCCTCGACAGCTTCCCCTACATCTTCTCCTCTGCGGATTCCCCTGCGTCTCCTCCTTGACAGCTTCCCCTGCATCTCCTCCTCAACAGCTTCCCCTGCATCTCCTCCTTGACAGCTTCCCCTGCATCTCCTCCTCGACAGCTTCCCCTACATCTTCTCCTTGACAGCTTCCCCTACATCTTCTCCTCTGTGGATTCCCCTGCGTCTCCTCCTCAGCGGCTTCCCCTGCGTCCCCTCCTCCTCAACAGCTTCCTCCTTGGCAGCCAATACAATCCCTTCTGCTCTCGGTCAATCAGGTCCCAGGACCCGCTTCCTGATTGGCAGGGAGAAGAATCAGGAAGACAATAATGAATATTAATTTGCTATTGTCACACAACTGGGTGGGCTCAGGGCGCAGTGCTTTGCGCCCCGAGCCCACCCTTTTTTGAAACTAATAAAAAAAAAACCCCATTGAAATTCATGCGTCCGGCGCCCTGCATGTAGATCAGGGGCCGGGCACATAGACTAGGCGGGTGGCACACCTGCACCCCATATGGGTTGAACACCACTGCTGGATTTTCAACCACGAGTTGGACAGCTCTGAACCCGGAAATGTTCAGGGCTGAGCACTGCCAGGATCATTGTATCCAGTAGATCAGGGAACCGATGTTCCCTGATCTGTTTCTGCTTTCCATCCTGATTCAATTTACTGTGGTCCTGGGCTTTCCAAGCAGCAGGACAGCTTGTGAACCACGGCAAGTGGCAGCATTGGGGGGGGGGGGGGGGGGGTGACACCACCTTCTTAGTACCGTAAAAGTGATCATTTGGTTCTGCAGCCTCCTGGATCACTTTTACTGAAACGCGAAGTGCTGGCCAAAATAAAACAGCACGGAGTCCAGGCCGTTTAATATACAGACTATTAAAGAGGAAGTAAACTCTCCCACTCTGATGCTTCTTTTCATTTAGTCCATTATAATAAGTCATTATCAGACTATAGCCCCTGTAATCCAGGCCAAATCGCTTATTACTTACTGTTTAAAGAAACTTTAAAAAAAAAAACTTGTTTCCAGGGGTTAGGCAGCACCATCTTAAGTATTGTTTTCTGAGTCCACAGTGGAGTGTATTTCCGCCCTTACATTGAGCACTTCCTGTACTGTTAACCAAGCCTCCTTCTCAATCCAACGTTTCTATGGCAACCCTGCTTACCTGTTCATAGCTTACTTGTTTATTTCATATTTACTTGTGCCAATGTCAGACTTATCCGCTTCAGCTGAAAAGACTGCAGTAATGGCCAAGTTTAGACTGTATGTGAGGTCACATGGTGTGTAGGAGGAAGCTCTGAGTGATTAGCAGAGTTCAGTGTTGTGCCATAGGAAGTCCTAATAACAGATAGATAAGACATAGAGAGGGGAGATCTGGGCATGCTCAGTGACTTCATTCTACAGAGCAACAAGGATTACAACAATACTAAGCAAGTAAGGAGATATCTACAAGCAGTGTTCATTAGGGGTTTGTATGCTGATTTACATGGGACAAAGTTGTGGGGGAGGGTTTACAACCACTTTAATGGCAAGTAGTTAAAGTAGATATATCCTCAAAAGTTGGAAGCTAGAAATACAAGGACCAAAGAAGTTAAAATTTGGAACATCTCCCGGAAACCTATCTTCATACGCTCATGTATCTTTTCTATGATCGTTCACAATATAGCTAATATTTCAGTAAAAATTCAATACCAGCACATGTGACTCCATTTCCTATGGCGGTATACCTCTGTGATAAACGCTATTATGATCACAATTGTTAAAAAGGAGAAAACTGATTGGTCCTTACCAGTCCACTGCAGATACTAATGGCGGCATTGCCAACAAGCTGGTGGTGTGCCTGAACCGCCCCCAGCATGTGGCATGAGCCAGAAGGTCGGCTGAAAACTCTCGTCTCGTTGAGGCCTCCACTGCGCCATTCGCTCACATAGCCGGGAGCCAAAAGCTGGTGGTTCTGGCTGAGGTTGAAGGTCAGCTCCACTCCTTGGTATCTGATCCCGTAATAAGTGGTGGGCAGCGAGCCGGAAGATGCGTCTCTTTTCTGCAAGTTGCGGGGAATTAGGTCAAAGGTCAGGAAAGAGCCGTGTTCATCCACCCTGACAGGATGAACAATGTCTGAATCCAGAGAAAAGCCGAGAGGGAGATCTGTAATGAGAAGACAACATGGATTAAATAGGCAGATAGAGTTGCAAAGGTATTCAACGCCTTGCTCTTCTCAAAATGTTACAATTGTGAATTTAATATGGTTTAATCTAAATCCAAAAGCAAAAAATATCAGGGTTCTTAAAATGTTTATGCACTTTTTTTTAAACTTTTTGAAGACGCCCCTCATAAAATATACTGCAGCGTAAAAGTCCTTAGATGTGGTTACTGCATTCTCTGGCCTTTTCTTACACAAGGCTGAGGAACGGGGATGCTGGTGACATCACTGACCTAATGGCCTTATTTCGGGCAGTGATGTGGTCCAAATATTGCCATCTGGCCACATTAGGTCAGTGATGGGGCACTATTCCTCCCACTGATACCAATGATAGGGGTCTATTCCTCCCACTGACACCAATGATGGGGGTCTATTCCTCCCACTGACACCAATGATAAGGGTCTATTCCTCCCACTGACACCAATGATAGGGGTCTATTCCTCCCACTGACACCAATGATGGGACACTATTCCTCCCACTGACACCAATGATGGGACACTATTCCTCCCACTGACACCAATGATGGGGCACTATTCCTCCCACTGACACCAATGATGGGGCACTATTCCTCCCACTGACACCAATGATGGGGCACTATTCCTCCCACTGACACCAATGATGGGGCACTATTCCTCCCACTGACACCAATGATGGGGCACTATTCCTCCCACTGACACCAATGATGGGGCACTATTCCTCCCACTGATACCAATGATGGGGCACTATTCCTCCCACTGACACCAATGATGGGGCACTATTCCTTCCACTGATACCAATGACGGAGCACTATTCCTCCCACTGATACCAATGATAGGGCACTGTTCCTCCCACTGACACCAATGATAGGGGTCTATTCCTCCCACTGACACCAATGATGGGGCACTATTCCTCCAACTGACACCAATGATGGGACACTATTCCTCCCACTGAAACCAATGATGGGGCACTATTCCTCCCACTGACACCAATGATGGGACACTATTCCTCCCACTGACACCAATGATGGGGCACTATTCCTCCCACTGACACCAATGATGGGGCACTATTCCTTCCTCTGATACCAATGATGGGGCACTATTGCTCCCACTGACACCAATGATGGGGCACTATTCCTTCCACTGATACCAATGACGGAGCACTATTCCTCCCACTGATACCAATGATAGGGCACTGTTCCTCCCACTGACACCAATGATAGGGGTCTATTCCTCCCACTGACACCAATGATGGGGCACTATTCCTCCCACTGACACCAATGATGGGACACTATTCCTCCCACTGAAACCAATGATGGGGCACTATTCCTCCCACTGACACCAATGATGGGGCACTATTCCTCCCACTGACACCAATGATGGGGCTCTATTCCTCCCACTAACACCAATGATGGGACACTATTCCTCCCACTGAAACCAATGATGGGGCTCTATTCCTCCCACTGACACCAATGATAGGGGTCTATTCCTCCCACTGACACCAATGATGGGACACTATTCCTCCCACTGACACCAATGATGGGGCACTATTCCTCCCACTGACACCAATGATGGGGCACTATTCCTTCCTCTGATACCAATGATGGGGCACTATTGCTCCCACTGACACCAATGATGGGGCACTATTCCTTCCACTGATACCAATGACGGAGCACTATTCCTCCCACTGATACCAATGATAGGGCACTGTTCCTCCCACTGACACCAATGATAGGGGTCTATTCCTCCCACTGACACCAATGATGGGGCACTATTCCTCCCACTGACACCAATGATGGGACACTATTCCTCCCACTGAAACCAATGATGGGGCACTATTCCTCCCACTGAAACCAATGATGGGGCACTATTCCTCCCACTGACACCAATGATGGGGCACTATTCCTCCCACTGACACCAATGATGGGGCTCTATTCCTCCCACTAACACCAATGATGGGACACTATTCCTCCCACTGAAACCAATGATGGGGCTCTATTCCTCCCACTGACACCAATGATGGGGCACTATTCCTCCCACTGACACCAATGATGGGGGCACTATTCCTCCCACTGATACAAATGATGGGACACTATTCCTCCCACTGACACCAATGATGGGGCTCTATTCCACCCACTGACACTAATGATGGGGCTCTATTCCACCCACTGACACCAATGATGGGACACTATTCCTCCCACTGACACCAATGATAGGGCACTATTCCTGCCACTGACACCAATGATAGGACATTATTCCTCCCACTGACACCAATGATGGACCTCTATTCCTGCCACTGACACCAATTATGGGACACTATTTCTCCCACTGACACCAATAATGTGACACAATTCCTCCCACTGACACCATTGATGGGATGCTATTCTTTCCACTGACACCAACGATGGAGCATAATTCCTCCCACTGATATAAACAATGGCACATTATTCCTTGAACTGACACAAATGATGAGGGATTATTCCTATCATTAATACTCATTATAGGTATAAAGTATACAGAATTTAGTCTCCCAGATGGAAGTTGGGTATGGGCATAAATGATCCACAGATCACACACAGTTATAAATTGTTTATGGGTGTCCAAGACTTTTTAAAGTTTAAAAAGAAAATCCATAAAAAAAAGTGTAAGAAGACATTCTAAAAACGTGTACAGTGCTGCCAAATTTGCCATAGACAGAACCCAGGATGGTGGTGGAATCTACGCATTTTGCCCAAATTGGGCTTCTTCAGGATCCACTTGAGCTTCACGTAACATATTAACCCAAAAAATGCGGATACAAAGGCTGATTTACCATAATTATACCCCAAAAATTGTATTTTTATGGTAATTATATCTGACTAAAAAAGAAGCCCGCATCGAGGGCCAACAGACCGGAGCAGAGCGGTAAAACGGGAACGTGGTCAAAGCCTTAGATGGAATACCTCCAATCAACAAATGTAGGTCAAAAGTTGTGTCAGCCATATTTATAGCTAAAGAAGAGACACAAAAAGTCGCAGGGACAGCCACAAAAGCGGCAATGGCGACACCAAACAAGCCAAGGTGGCGGTTATATATGTGTGCAGGTAGATGGTTCCGCTCTGACTATTGCCCCCAACGTGTGGCACGTGCATTATCCGCGGGATACCCAAAGCTAAATATGCACCAGACATTTCCCCATGTTCATGACGCACTTCTTTTTTAAACATATCTTTATCTTGTCTACTATTGGCGGTGGCACGTTTAAAAATTCGCCCCCCCCCCCCCCCGCCCGCCCCCTTACTCCTGTGTCTTCTCTTGTGGGAAACTCGGGGATAGCCTATGCTTGTTATGTTTTCTGGTACCTTGGGATGCCCATGGTGCTGAGACGTTTTCTAATTCCCTATGCTCTTTAAATACTGACCTTTGGAGATTGTGCCGTCCTGTTTTATTTGCACAAGCTCCCTCAACCAAACGTTTTTGTAAGTTTACCTCCTCATGCAACTCGCTAATCAAAAATTCCCAGCAAATTCCATCTGGATAAAAATATTTATCATAAATTAAAACAACGCCCATCTTTTATTGGGCGTTGTCTGGGCATTCGTGAATCATCAACATGTCGTTTTTTTTCTTCTCCAGGAAGGAAGATATGTATAGAAAATTAGAAAAAAAAAAAAAAAAAAACTTGCTAAAGACCATTTAATATAAGATCAGATGACAAAACAAGCGGCAGCCCATGAGGTCCCAGCTCACATGTGCACATCACTACATTCTGTATAGACAAAGGCGCTCAGCAAGACAAATGAATGTTGACTTTCCCCGGGATATTTCTACACCCTGGAAAATACACAGCTGGCTGCGGTGAAGTTACAAACTTTGTCAGTCAAGCCTGAAGTCCTCAGGCTATCCTCAGATAGCTAGACATTCGTTATCAGATGGCAAGAATTAGGAAACAGCTGAGTAAGGAGCACATAAATGTCCACACTAGAACCTTATGACTGAGCATGTCTATGTTCACATCAGCAACTCTAATGCCGCGTACGCACGACAGGACTTAAGTCCGGCAGACTTTCGACGGAGTTCTGACGGAGTTCTGACGGAGTTCTGACGGACTTTCCGAATGAACGGACTTGGCCACACACAATCACACGGATTCGAACGTGATGACGTACGACTGGACTAGAATAAGGAAGTTCATAGCCAGTAGCCAATAGCTGCCCTAAGCGTCGGTTTTAGTCCGTCAGACTAGCACACACACGAGCGGATTTCTGGGTCCGGCAGAGTTCTGGCGGAAAAATTTGAAGCATGTTCCATTTCTAAAGTCTGTCAGACTTTTGTG
Organism: Lithobates pipiens; assembly: GCF_037356315.1. Lineage (NCBI taxonomy): Eukaryota > Metazoa > Chordata > Amphibia > Anura > Ranidae > Lithobates > Lithobates pipiens. The sequence goes on from NW_027507903.1 coordinate 4,117,194, forward strand.
AATCAAACAGTCCGTTGCAGCCCCCACACACGATCGAATAGTCTGCCGGAATCATTCCGTCAGACTTTTGATGTTGAAAAGTCCGGTCGTGTGTACGGGGCATAAGGCCCCTTTCACACGGGCGGATAGAATGGTGCTTTTTGCTGCGGATTTTCTAGTTTTCCACCGCAGCCAAAAGGCACACAATGCTTTCCTATGGCCCTGTTCACACACAGCGTTTAACTGCGATTTCGTTACGTGCGGTTCGGTGCGAATAGAAAAAAATAGAATTGTATGCGTTCAGGTGCGATGTAGCGCAGCTATAAGAACATAACCGCAGGTAATCGCAGTCTTTTGTGTCAACTGCGGCCAGCAGTAGCCGATCGATAGGCGTTGGGACGTTAAGGGATGGACCCAGTAACGACGAGGACGTCGCCTACTCTGGATCGCTCTTCTGGTCTTCATCCTCATCATCAGCAAAATGAGCATTGCAAGCAAACTACCCATATTTGCATTCATTTTTTCAAAAAACTCTGGCACAAAACCTAACACTCCTCTCCCTGCAAAACTCCAAACACACACTCAGCCAGAGAACAAAGAAACAGGTTTGAAATACAGAGGACCGCAATGCATCATGGGTACATTCCAGGGAACAAAAACATAAATAAATAAAAGGGTTGCTATGGGAATAAAACTGCAGTTAAACGCAACCGCATAAAAAACGCACGTAAACGCAGGTAATCGCACTGTGCAAACGCAGCTGATCGCTGTGTCTGGAGCCTTGAATTTTGCAGAAAAAAATAAACATGATAAACTGCGGCAGAACAGCCGCCCGTGTGAAAGGGGCCTTACTCCGTTACCCTAGGAGAACATCAAGGTGGTGGTCTAAAATGTCATCTGATAGTCCTATCATCGGGGTCATCTCTAGGGTTTCCACGTCATTCCTTTAAACCCGAACACATAATAATTACAGAGGTTCTGTGGCTGATTAAGGTGGTAATTAAACTCACTTGGTACCTTATCTGCATTAAATTAGCCTTCAGAACCCGTGTAATTCATATGTATTTGGGTTTAAAGGGATGAGGTGGCAACTCTAACTCCATTATACCAAGGAGAACATCAAGGTGATGGTCTAAAATGTCATCTGATAGTCCTATCATCAGGGTCATCTCTAGGGTTTCCATGACATTCCTTTAAACCCGAACACATTAATTACAGAGGTTCTGTGGCTGATTAAGGTGGTAATTAAGCTCACTTGTTGCCTTATCTGCATTAAATTATCCTTCAGAACCCGTGTAATTCATATGTGTTCGGGTTTAAAGGGATGAGGTGGCAACTCTAACTCCATTACCCTAGGACAGTGATGGCGAACCTCGGCACCCCAGATGTTTTGGAACTACATTTCCCATGATGCTCGACTACACTGCAGAGTGCATGAGAATCATGGGAAATGTAGTTCCAAAACATCTGGGGTGCCAAGGTTCGCCATCACTGCCCTAGGAGAACGTCAAGGTGGTGGTCTAAAATGTTCACCTGATAGTCCTATCATCAGGGTCATCTCTAGGGTTTCCACGTCATTCCTTTAAACCCGAACACATATGAATTATTCAGGTTCTGAGGCCAATTAAGGTAGAAATTAAACTCACTTGGTGCCTTATCTGCATTAAATTAGCCTTCAGAACCCGTGTAATTCATATGTGTTCGGGTTTAAAAGGATGAGGTGGCAACTCTAACTCCATTACCCTAGGAGAACATCAAGGTGGTGGTCTAAAATGTTCATCTGATAGTCCTATCATCGAGGTAATCTCTAGGGTTTCCACGTCATTCCTTTAAACCCGAACACATATGAATTACTCAGGTTCTGAGGCTGATTAAAGTGGTTGTAAACCCATACAGACCACTTTGACCTACAGATAAGCCTAGATTAAGGTTTACCAGTAGGTGCAAGAAATATCTCCTAAACCTACACGGTTTAGGAGATATTTGCAAAAGACAGGCACCGCTGTCTATGGCGATGCGCGGGAGTGACGTCATCGTGGCTCCGGCCAATCACAGCACCGGAGCTGTGATACCCGGAAGGAAGATGGACGCTTCGTGGAAGAGGGGACATCGGCGGCATCGCTGGCTCCTGTGTCAGGTAAGTGACACATAATGGGCTACTATGCGATGCATAATAGCCCATTATGCTTTACCTTTGCAGGGAGACAAAGAGAAAGTAAAACCCATCAGGGTCATCTCTAGGGTATCCACGTCATCCCTTTAAACCCGAACACATATTAATTACACAGGTTCTGAGGCCGATTAAGGTGGAAATTAAACTCACTTGGTGCCTTATCTGCATTAAATTAGCCTTCAGAACCTGTGTAATTCATGAGTCTTTGGGGTTTAAAGAGGAAGTAAACCCTGATGGGTTTACTTCCTCTTTTTTTCCCTGCAAAGGTAAAGCATAATGGACTACTGTGCATCGCATCGCATCGCATCGCATCGCATAGTAGCTCATTATGTGTCATTTACCTGACACAGGAGCCAGCGAAGTCGCCGCTGTCCCCTGAAGTCCGCCGCATCCATCTTGCTGGTGGCGTCTCGCAGCTCCGCCGAATGACAGCGGCGAAGCCGCAATGACGTCACTACCGCGCATGCGCACGGGAGTCGCGTCTCGCAGCTCCGCCGCTGTCATTCAGCGAAGCCGCAATGACGTCACTCCCGCGCATGCGCACGGGAGTCGACAAATTAGGCAGCTCCATTCTTGGACTTGCCGCGTTTAGTGCGCCTGCGCGCCGCTGTCTACGGCGCATGCGCCGTAGACAGCGGTGCCCATTTTCGGGCAAATATCTCCTAAACCATATAGGTTTAGGAGATATTGCTTGGACCTACAGGTAAGCCTTAATCTAGGCTTACCTGTAGGTCAAAGTGGTTTGTAAGGGTTTACAACCACTTTAAAGGGATGAGGTGGCAACTCTAGTCATCTCATGTCATCATACTGTGACATGAATGAATACGCGAGGCTGGGTTCACATACACTATATTGTCAGAACTATTGGGACGCCTGCTTTTACACGCACATGAACTTTAATGACATCCAAGTCTTAGTCCGTAGGGTTCAATATTGAGTGTATCCAACCTTTTGCAGCTATAACAGCTTCAACTCTTCTGGGAAGGCCGTCCACAAGGCTTAGGAGATGTGTCTATGGGAATGTTTCACCATTCTTCCAGAAGCGGATTTGTGGGGTCAGGCACGTTTTAACTATGCTTCCGTTTGTGAATGAGCAAGAAGCTTCAGAGCGCTTCCAATTCATTCATCTTTGTAACTGAGGCTGCAAAAAAAAGGGGATTAATAAAAGCTATGTCCTCAGACACTTCTGGCTGGGGGGGAGGGGGCTGTCAGGTAGGCTGTATATGGAGCCCCATGATTTCCAACAGCAGCCCTGGGTTAGAGGGACAGGAAATCATGGATAATCTGTCCAGTGGGGACACAGGGTTTGGCTGGGGTGAATTGAATATCTTGCATAAACACTTCAAGGAAAGACTTGCTGAGTTGTCTCTCCAGGGATCTGAGGAACCCCCTTGGACATTCCAGGTGATGCTCGATCCTACAGATTTCATGACCTCCAGTACTATCATATGGCTGAAAATCGGTAAGTGAAGCCAGATTTAAATGTCATGTATTGCAAAATGTTAAAAGGAAAAAAAAAGGGGGGGGGAGGGGAAGATTATATACAGTCAATGTGCTTCGTTTCATCTGCAGGACCCAACCCTTAATTACCCATAATCCAACTCACACCAATGTGTTTTTTATTGCTCTTTGCAGAAACGCAGGACATCATTTTTAACATGGGTTCCTACGGGACGTGCTCGCCTCAATGCATTTTTGCACCTCTACGTTGTTGGAAAGGGTCAGGGACTTTTTTTTTTTAACGCAAAACTGTGATTTTTATTTATTTTTTTTTTTCCTTTTTTGGTTCAATAGACTTCAGTGGAGAAGCTGCAGAGAAAAGCATGTAGTGCGTTTTTTTTTACCGTGATCTTGCCACAATTAGCATTTTGCGCTTTTTAATCTGGCCAGCAACAAATTTTCCAAAAAAAAGCATAAAAAAAAGCAAATTGCGACAAAAACGCAGTAAAATCACGGTATAAAAAAAAAAAAAAAAGCATTGCAGAAATGCTCAAAAGCAAACTGCATAGGTGGGGATGGAGCCTTACGCCTCGTGCACACGATCAGATTGTTGGCCAACAAAGCGTCAGACTTTTGTCCGAAGGTCGTGTGCCGGGAACTTGTCTTCCATACTAACGGTACACAATTGTTGGCCAACAAACACGAACGTAGTGACGTAATACGAGGAATTTCAGCTCTTGAGCGCCACCCCTTTGAGTACCTTCTGCTAATGTCTCGTTTGGTGAGCATTGATTCTGAGCATGCATGTTTGTACTTTGGATTTTTGTGTGATGGACTTGTGTACGCACGGTACGAAAATCTGACAACAGACCGCTGTCCGCCGAAAATTTACTAGCCTGCCACCCAACAGTTGTTTGATGGAGCGTACTAATGGTCGGATTTTAGGCCAACAGTCTGTCATCACACAATTCCCTGCTGAAAATCTGATTGTGTGTACCAGGCTTTATGCCGATTTTCTGCAGACAAAGCTTTGGACTTTTGTCTGAAGGGCGTTGGCCAGAAATTTGTCTTGCATACAAACGGCAAGGAATTGTCGGCCAACAAACACGAACGTAGTGACGCACTATGTGGTTTTTCAGCTCTTTAGCGCCACCCTTTGGGCTCCTTCTGCTAATTTAGAGTAGAAGTTTGGCGAGTGTTGATTCGTGCTTTTCATTTCACGCTTTTCATTTTGCACTTTTCAGTTCGTTTCTGAACGGCCGTTCGTCAAAAAGCCATACTACAGAATCAGAGGAAATAACGTTTTATTTATTATTGGCCTCCTTGGAGTTATTGCTTTGACCCAAGTCCAGTCCAGGAACAGAAGGAGGAGGAGGATTTCTTGGACCAAAAATTGGTTGCTTTATTAATGGTGACCAATTATGTCATATGCCTTTGCTGCGGGAGCTCCAGGAGAATAATCCGGATGCTTTTCGGAATTATCTCCGGATGACGGACCCCTGCTTTCACCAACTCTTGGCATTGGTGACCCCCTATATTAAGAAGCAGGACACATGCATGAGGCTTTTAAATTTTATTTTTTGGTTGAATAATAATGATTTGATTTGGTATATTTTCTATATTATTGGATGCATAGAATGCACTTTTTGGTTAAGTTCTATTGGCAGATATCATGTCTAATTTTATTTGTTTTCTTTCTTTTTAATGCACAATAAAAAAATAGTGTAGAATAATACTTGGCTGTGTGTTTTACTTCAAATGACAGTTTGGGAGTAGGCAGTTACATTTAAAATGTACTTTGTATAGCCGGTTGCTAAGGAGCGGGTCGGGAAGCCAGCCACCGCTTCCCTAACAACTGATGAGTCATCAGCTGTCAGCGGGCTTCACCATTGACAGCTGAATGTAAAAAAAAAAAGATATTGCCAGCTAAAACATTTCACAAAAATAAAACGGCATTGTCCCCCCCTCCCCCAAATACCATACAGAACTGAAGGGTCTGGTATGGATTTGGAGTGGACAACCCCACGCCAAATTTTTTTTTAAAAATGCCAAGGGTTCCCCCCAAAATCCATACCAGACCCTTATTCAAGCATGCAGCCCGTTAGGTCATGAAAGGGAGGGAACGAGCAAGGCCCCCCCCCCCCCCAAACTATACCAGGCCGAATGCCCTCAGCCAGTGGCAGCTGGTGGCAAAAAATTTTGGGGCGTAAAAAAACTGAAAAATACTGAACCCCCCCATCAATTGCAGCCAATTGTACCCATCAAATGCAGCCACCTGTGCCCATCAAATGCAGCCACCTGTGCCCATCAACTGCAGCCACCTGTGCCCATCAAACACAGCCACTTGTGCCCAGTATTTGCAGCCACTTGTGCCCAGTATTTGCAGCCACTTGTGCCCAGTATATGCAGCCACTTGTGCCCATCAAATGCAGCCACTTGTGCCCATCAAACGCAGCCACTTGTGCCCATCAAATGCAGCCACTTGTGCCCATCAAATGCAGCCACTTGTGCTCATCAAATGCAGCCACTTGTGCCCAGTATATGCAGCCAATTGGGCCCAGTATATGCAGTCACTTGTGCCTATAAAATGCAGCCACTTGTGCCCATCAAACGCAGCCACTTGTGCCCATCAAACGCAGCCACTTGTGCCCAGTATATGCAGCCACTTGTGCCCATCAAACGCAGCCACCTTTGCCCATCAAACGCAGCCACCTTTGCCCATCAAACGCAGCCACCTTTGCCCATCAAATGCAGCCACTTGTGCCCATCAAATGCAGCCACTTGAGCCCACCGATCCCCCCACTCATGGGACTCACAGCTCTGGCAGCACAACCCCCCCCCCCCCCCCCCCCGCACGCCCTGCCTCCACAATTGGGTGGGATCAGGGCGCACTCTCTGCGCTCCGAGCCCACCCTATTTTGAAGCCTATTAGAGCCTCTGCCTCTGATCAGTTGCTTCAAAAAGTACCACCCCCTCCCGCCCCCCATCCTAGGAATGCATGCGTCTGGCATTCCTGAAAGGGGCCAGGCGCATGGATGGGTGTCGCATGGATGGGTGGGGCATGGATGGGAGGGGCGGTGTCCGTGCGCCCACAGTGCACATGGGAGGGACCCCATGATTTTTGTGTGGGGGTGTCTCCTCCTAATCCATACCTTCAGTCTGGTGTGGTATTTGGGGGGGGTGTTGCAATTTTTTTTTACATTCAGCTGGCAGCGGAGAAGACCGCTGCCAGCTGATGACTCACCGGCTTCCCAGCCCGCTCCTTAGCAACCAGCTATATATAGTGGATGTAAAAGAAGAAGAGAAAAAAAAAAAGAAAAGTCCCCGACCCTTTCCAAAAACACGCAGAGGCACAAAAACGCATTGATGTGAACGTGTTCCGTAGAAACCCATGTTAAAAAAAAAAAACTGTCTGCAAAAAAGCATCAAAAATGCATTAGTGTGAATCAAGCCTAAATCTCAAAAAGCCTGAACCACTGCAATGCATGGGACACGGAGGGCAGGGGACGGAGGGCAGGGGACGGAGGGCAGGGGACGGGGGGCAGGGGACGGAGGGAAGGGAGCGGATCATTTTTGCAGCGCCGTGATTATTATTATTATTATTATTTATTTTTATTTCAGTTACTTATATAGCCATCAATTTACGTAGCGCTTTACATATACATTTTACATTCACATCAGTCCCTACCCTCGAGGAGCTTACAATCTAAGGTCCCTAACTCACATTCATACATACTAGGGACAATTTGGACAGAAGCCAATTAACCTACATGCATGTCTTTGGAGTGTGAGAGGAAACAGGAGCACCCGGAGGAAACCCACGTAGGCACAGGGAGAACATGCAAACTCCAAGCAGATGGTGTCGTGGTTGGGATTCGAACCAGCGACCCTTTTTACTGCTAGGCGAAAGTGCTACCCATGCAAAGCATCGTGGTCCTGGCATGTGCAGAACCCCATTGGGCTGATTTCAGGGCCGTCTTTAAGGCAGGGCAAAAGGGGCAGCTGCCCAGGGCCCTGTCATTGTTTCCAACCATCCCAGTTTACATTCCCTTGAAGTTTTAGTCCTGTGCTGCTACTAATGCTGCCAAGCTCTGCCCTATTGTTATGTACAGATGACTCACCTGCAGACCCTGTGTTTACCTATAAATATTGGCATTCATATGTAAATAGCAGTCACATGCATAAATAAATAGCTGAGGCCAACGACATTGATATGTAAATAAAGGCAGCATTCATAGGTATATCATGCCCCCCTGCAGTGAGGAGAAGATGTGCTGTAGCCTATAGCAACCAGTGAGCAGTATTACTGTACAGTAATCTCTAGCAGCCAATCAACAAGCAGAAATGTGCTGTAACCTCTAGCAACTAATCAGTGAGCCTTAAGGAGTGCTGTAACCTCTAGCAACCAGTCAGTAAGCCGCAATGATACACTGTAACCTCTGGCAACCAATCACAATCGCTGCCTGATCTGATACAGTAAACTGATTTTAAGTCTTGCTGCTATTTATTGTATGTCTCAGAGAAGGCGGAGAGCGAAATTGCATGGGGGGGGGGGGGGGGCCTAAGAAAATTTTTGCCCAGGGTCCAATCAATATTAAAGACGGCCCTGGCTGATTTGCAGCTTTGGGGGGGGAAGGGGGGCAGTAAAAACACAACTCAACTGCCTGTTTTTTTTTGCATAAACATGGCAGAAGAGTTCAGGCACTGAAGAGGTGTCGCACATTGGTGTTCTCTTCTACGGACTTTGTTTATCATTCGACTTCCAACACGTGGACTCTAGATACATTCGGTCAGCTGGCTCATCTCTTGTCCAGATGTGGAGCAGCTGCAGACTGGACGGTGGTGATTACAGCCATAGCAGTGCTAATTGGATGTGAGCGGGGGAAGGGCTGAACGTTGTTATCCCAGCATTGGAAATGCGTGCACTACAAAGGCTGCGGGCTGACGTCCAGTTCAAATCGCTAACAAGGGAAATGGAAAAAAAAAAATCCTTGCGATTTTACGGAGGAAAAACTGAGCCATCCATAATACGCTAATAAAAAGTTCCTGTGAATCCTGGCCCGGGATCGCCGCCGCTGCCGGACGAACGTTACAGAAAACAAGGAAGCCCCACTAATCTCCTCTTCTTATGAGTCACAAAAACAACGACTTACGGAAATCCCAGCGAAGCATCACAATCAGCGTGATAATAGATGAATATGTTATCCGCTGCCAGGACTGCACTCAGCATTCAGGCACCATTCACACCTGGGGGGGGGGGGGGGGGGCGGGGAGCTCAACGCTACGAATCTCTAAGCCCTGGTTCACATTGCTACGATTTGACATGCGATTGGACACGTCAAAATCGGCAGCAATTGCCAGCAATGGCACCGCCCTAATCGGTGCGACGCTGCATTTGCGGCGTGGCGCCGGTTTCAAAAAGTCGTTTCTGTACTACTATTTTTTGCGATTTTTCGGGCCGCGACTTACGTTGACATCCGTGCACAAAGCAAGGTCCATAAAGACACGGATGAGCGAGTTTTGGGGTGGAGGAACTTGGCTGGCCTGCACAGAGTCCTGACCTCAACCCAACAGAACACTTTTGAAACCTGCACAGATGCCTCTGAAATTTTGCAGGCCGAAATCGGGACCGGCACGCGGGAGTGAAATCGCGCGAGTTCCGCTGAGCTCGCAATGTCTACATTCCCGCAGCTCGGTGTGAACCCGGGCTAAATCTCTCAACCAGTAAAATCCCCCATATTTCTATAGTGACTGTTCACATACACTATATGACCAAAAGTATTGGGACCGCCTGCCTTTACACAGACATGAACTTTAATGACATCCCAGTCTCAGGCCTCGCACACGCGATCGGCTTTTCCGCAGACAAAACCTCGGACTTTTGTCCGAAGGGCATTGGCCAGGAACTTGTCTTGCATACAAACGGCAAGGAATTGTCGGGCGACAAACACGAACGTAGTGACATACTACGTGGTTTTTCAGCTCTTTAGGGCCACCCTTTGGGCTCCTTCTGCAAATTTTGTGCTAGTAGAAATTTGGTGAGTGTTGATTCGCGCTTTTCAGTTAGTTTCCGAACGGCCGTTCGCCAACCAGACATGTTGCGGAATCGGAGGAGATAACGTGTTATTTATTATTGGCCTTGGAGTTATTGCTTTGACCCAAGTCAAGTCCAGGGACAGGAGGAGGAGGAGGAGGAGGATTTCTTGGACCAAAAATTGGTTGCTTTATTAATGGTGACCAATTAAGTCATATGGCCTTTGCTGCAGGAGCTCCAGAAGAATAATCCGGATGATTTTGGAATTATATCCAGATGACGGACCCCTGCTTTCACCAACTCTTGGCATTGTTGACCCCCCCTATATTAGCCACTTCCCGACCGACTCACACAGATATACTGTGGCAGAAGGGCATGTACAGGCAGATTAACATACCTGTATCTTGCTCTTTAAGAGGCGGCCTGTGGGCGTGCGCGTGCCGCCAAGAGATCCTTAACCACGGGTTCCATGGACCCGATGTCCGCGGGGTTACCCGCGAGCGTCTCACTGTGAGGAAGAACAGGGCAATGCTAATGTAAACAAGCATATTCCCGTTCTGCCTAATGACACTGATCACAGCCCCCTGTGATTGGAAGCAGTGATCAGTGAGGTGTCACACACAGCCCCTCCCCCAGTTAGAATCACTCCCTAGGACGCACTTAACACCTACAGCGCCACCTAGTGGTTAACCCCTTCACTGCCAGTCAAATTTTTACAGTAAACCATGCAATTTTTTAGCATTGATTGCTGTATTAATACCAATGGTCCCAAAAATGTGTAACAATTGTCCAACGTGTCCGCCATAATGTCGCAGTCATGATAAAAATTGCTGATCGCCGCCATTACTAGTAAAAAAAAAAAAAGATTAATAAAGATGACATAAAACTATCCCCTATTTTGTAGACGCTATAACTTTTCCGCAAACCAATCAATAAGCGCTTATTGTGATTTTTCTTTTTACCAAAAATATGTAGAAGAATACGTATAAGCCTAAATGGAGGAAAAAAAAACTTTTTTTTTTTTATATATTTTTTTTGGGAATATTTATTTTATATAGTAAAAAATAATGGGTTTTCTTTTTCAAAATTGTCGCTTTTTTTTTAGCGCAAAAAATAAGAACCACAGAGGTGATCAAATACCACCAAAATAAATCTCTATTTGTGACTTCTATTGCATGCAATACTGCATGTGGCCAGAGGTTGGAGGGGGGGCGCCGGAGAGCCTCAGAAATATTCGGCTGAACTCGGAAAAACTAGGGAACGGAGTATTTCTGAGTGTTTCCATGCATCACCGAGTGATTCCGAGTATTTCCATACCGTTCCGAGTGTCCCCGAATTCTGCTAATTTTGCGAGACAACACTCACAAACATAGTCAAGTCGCTCGTCTTTCAAAACGCTCGTTAACCACGTTACTCGTAAACCAAGGTTCCACTGTACAGAGATCAGTGATATTATCAGGGCTTTTTTTTTCAGTGGGAACGCGGGGGGAATGCAGTTTCCGGCACCTCCTGGACTGACTGTATATAATGGTAAGGGGTGCTGGGGCGTGCTGCAGGGTATTGATGCTCACTGCTGGGGGATCTATTTTTGCAGGGGGGGGGGGTCTATTGTTGCTGAGGAGGTCTATTGTTGCTGGTGGGGGACCTATTGTTGCTGGGGGTGGGTCTTATGTTGCTGGGGGGGTCAGTTGTTGCCGAAGGAGATCTACTGTTGGGGGGAGGGGTCTATTGTTGATGGCTGCCAGAGAGTCTATTAATGCTGGCTATGCGGAGATCTGTTGATGCTGCCGGGAGTCTATTGTTGCTGGGGGGGATTTTGTTGTGCGTGGTGCATTGTTGTTAGGGGGATCTATTGTTGCTGGCTGAAGGGGATCTATTTTACTGCTTTTCTTGATATCATTACCAAATTACATACAAATTACTTAGCATCACAAAATGATACTTGGCTCTGTATTGTCTAAAAGGGTTGGTACAGGGAGGTGGGTAGAGGATGGAACCAAGGGACGGTGCTCGGAGGTAGGTAGGGGATGGAACCAAGGGACGGTGCTTGGAGGGGGGTAGGGGATGGAACCAAGGGACGGTGCTTGGAGGGGGGTAGGGGATGGAACCAAGGGACGGTGCTTGGAGGGGGGTAGGGGATGGAACCAAGGGACGGTGCTCGGAGGTAGGTAGGGGATGGAACCAAGAGACGGTGCTTGGAGGGGGGTAGGGGATGGGACCAAGGGACGGTGCTTGGAGGGGGGTAGGGGATGGAACCAAGGGACGGTGCTCGGAGGTAGGTAGGGGATGGAACCAAGGGACGGTGCTTGGAGGGGGGTAGGGGATGGAACCAAGGGACGGTGCTTGGAGGGGGGTAGGGGATGGAACCAAGGGACGGTGCTCGGAGGTAGGTAGGGGATGGAACCAAGGGACGGTGCTCAGAGGTAGGTAGAGGATGGAACCAAGGGACGGTGCTCGGAGGGGGGTAGGGGATGGAACCAAGGGACGGTGCTCGGAGGGGGGTAGGGGATGGAACCAAGGGACGGTGCTCGGAGGGGGGTAGGGGATGGAACCAAGGGACGGTGCTCGGAGGGGGGTAGGGGATGGAACCAAGGGACGGTGCTCGGAGGTAGGTAGGGGATGGAACCAAGGGACGGTGCTTGGAGGGGTTAGGGGATGGAACCAAGGGACGGTGCTCAGAGGTAGGTAGGGGATGGAACCAAGGGACGGTGCTCGGAGGTAGGTAGAGGATGGAACCAAGGGACGGTGCTTGGAGGGGGGTAGGGGATGGAACCAAGGGACGGTGCTCGGAGGTAGGTAGGGGATGGAACCAAGGGACGGTGCTCGGTGGGGGGTAGGGGATGGAACCAAGGGACGGTGCTCGGAGGTAGGTAGGGGATGGAACCAAGGGACGGTGCTCGGAGGGGGGTAGGGGATGGAACCAAGGGACGGTGCTCGGAGGTAGGTAGGGGATGGAACCAAGGGACGGTGCTCGGAGGTAGGTAGAGGATGGAACCAAGGGACGGTGCTTGGAGGGGGGTAGGGGATGGAACCAAGGGACGGTGCTCGGAGGTAGGTAGGGGATGGAACCAAGGGACGGTGCTCGGAGGGGGGTAGGGGATGGAACCAAGGGACGGTGCTCGGAGGTAGGTAGGGGATGGAACCAAGGGACGGTGCTCGGAGGTAGGTAGGGGATGGAACCAAGGGACGGTGCTCAGAGGGGGGTAGGGGATGGAACCAAGGGACGGTGCTCGGAGGTGAGTAGGGGCAGGGAAAAGGGGTGACTCGGAAAAGGGGAGTTCCTGCACCTATTGTCTAGAAAAAAAGCCCTGGATATTACTATACACTATCACTGTACTAATGACGCTGGCTGGGAAAGGGTTAAACATCTATATCAAGGGGTTAAATTTGTGCCTAACAATGTGCAATGTGTGTGCTGCCTCTCGGTCTCTCGGTCTCTCAGGCCTGCTCTGTACAGATCTCAGTGTTGTAAACAACACAGGGCTCTGGGCTGTGATTGGACACCACCATACAGCAGGTCCTGCCCGGGATTCTTTGGCCAGACTTGCTGACAGGACCCCACATGCATGCGTCCTAAATCCAGAAGTAGGCGGCAAGGTACGGGGGACGTCGCTCTGCCTAAAGCAGCCGCTCGCCCGCAGCACATTGCGGACAGGTGGGTGCCAAGTGTCTCAGGTAGGAGGAGATATCATTTATTATAATTATTATTATTATTATCATTTATTTATAGTTTTAAAGTGTTAAGCAAAACAAAATGAGCGTATTGAGAATGCGCACAAAATCGGGCTGTGTTCGTCCGCATTTTTTTGTGAACGTTCTCACACTTTGCAAGAGAAAAGAAAAAGGAAAACGAATGCAGACGCTGCATTTAGGGATGCAAAAAAAATGACAATTTTGTTTTTTTGGGTTTAGTAGCGCTTTAAGAAAGAACGGCGCGTATGCAGGGTAGACGGGAGACAGCGCTCCGCTTGTGGTGAACCACACAGCGAGGACGCGGCCCACACAAGAGGGGCTCCTTTGTGACCACAGAGCCAAAGGAAGCGTCACACAATCCCGGAATTGATCTCATTCCCGAAAGAACAAAAGTGATTACAGAACAGACAATAATCTAGACGGATTGGGTAAAATCAGGAAAAGCGAGAGATTCCGGCGCTGCCACATAGACAATTCCTTAAAGTGGAACTAAACTTTCCCAATCAGCATGAAGTCAGTGTTGTGTCTTCCCTGTCCTCGGGCCTCCGACATGGGGCACTGGAAGGTGCAGAGGGCACAATGGAAACAAAGCACTGGATTGGCCATGCGATGATAATCCCTACAGCACATGGCAAGGAAGGGAGGAGGAAAGGAAAAGAGAAAAAAGGAAGGAACAGGGAAATGAAAGAAAGAGGGAAGGAAGGAAAAAGGAAAAGAAATAAAGAGGGAAGGAAAGAAAATGAAAAGGAAGAGGGAGGGAAGGAAAAAAGGAAAATAAATGAAGAGTGAAGAAAAGGAAAATAAATTAAGAGGGAAGGAAGGAAAAAGGTAAAAGAAAGGAAGAGGGACAGAAGGAAAGGAAAAAATAGGAAGAGAGAAGGAAGGAAAAGGGAAAAGAAAGGAAGAGGGAATGAAGGAAAGGAAGCAAAGGGGAAAGGAAGGAAAGGAGGAGGGAAGGAAGTAAAGGGGAAAAGAAAGGAAGTAAAAGGAAGGTAAATGAAAATTACATGAAGAGGGAAAGAAGGAAAGGGAAAGGAAGGGAAGGATAAGGAAGAGGGGAGGAAAGAAAGAAAAGTCAAAATAAAGGAAGAGGGGAGGAAGGATAAGGGACAGTAAAGGAAGGAAGGAAAAGGGAAAATAAAGGAAGGGGAAAAGGAGGGAAATCAAAAAGAAAGGAAGGGGGAAAGAAAGAAAAGGGAAAAGAAAGGAGTTGAGAAGGAAGGAAAATTGAAAAGAAACGAGGAGGGAAGGAAGGAAAATGGAAAAGAAAGGAAGAGGGAAAGAAGTAAAAGGATAGGAAAGGGAAAAGGGAGAGGGAGGGAAAGAAAAGGGAAAAGAAAGGAAGAGGGAAGGAAGGAAAGGGAAGAGAAAGGAAGAGGGATGCAAAGAAAAGGGAAAAGGAAGAGGGAAGGAAGGAAATGTAAAAAGAAAGGAAGAGGGACAGAAGGAAAGGGAAAAATAGGAAGAGAGAAATATGGAAAAGGGAAAAGAAAGGAAGAGGAAATGAAGGAAAAAGGAAAGGAAGGGAAAGGAAGAGGGAAGGAAGGAAAATGGAAAGGAGGAGGGAAGGAAGTAAAGTGGAAAAGATAGGAAGAGGGAAGGAAGGTAAAGGGGAAATGAAAGGAAGAGGGAAAGAAGGAAAAGGAAAGGAAGGGACAGATAAAGAAGAGGGGAGGAAAGAAGAAAACGTGAAAATAAAGGAAGAGGGAGGGAGGAAAAGAAAGGAAGAGAGAAGGAAGGATAAGGAAAAGGAATAGGGAAGGAAGGGGAAGGGAAAAGAAAGGAAGAGGGAAGGGAGGAAAAAGGGAAAATAAAGGAAGGGGGAAGGAAAGAAAAGGGAAAAGAAAGGAAGGGGGGAAGGAAAGAAAAGGGAAAGAAAGGAGGAGAGAAGGAAGGAAATGGAAAAGAAAGGAAGGGGGAAGAAGTAAAAGGATAGGGAGGGGGAGGGAAGGAAAAGGGAAAAGAAGGGAAGAGGGAAGGAAGGAAAGGCAAAAGAAAGGAAGAGGGATGTAATTAAAATGGAAATGAAGGAGGAAGGAAGGAAAGGGATAGGGGAAGGGAGAGGGAGGGAAGGAAAATGGAAAAGAAAGGAGGAGGGAAGGAAGGAAGGAAAATGGAAAAGAAAGGAAGAGGGAAAGAAGTAAAAGGATAGGAAAGAAGAAAGGAAGAGGGAGGGAAGGAAATGGAAAAGAAAGGAAGAGGGATGCAAAGAAAAAAGGAAAGGAAGGGAGAGGGAAGGAATAAAAAGGGAAAAGAAAGGAAGAGGGAAGGAAGGAAAGGGAAAAGAAAGGAAGGGGGAAGGAAGGAAAAGGGAAAAGAAAGGAGAGAAAAGGGAAAATAAAGGAAGAGGGAAAGAAGGAAAATAAAAGAAGGGAAAGGAAAAGGTAAAGAAAGGGAAGGGGAAGGGAAAATGGGAGAAAAGGAAGAGGAAATGAAAGGGAAAGATAAAGGAATAGGATTTATTAATGGCATAATATGAACATCGTGCACCATGTGACAATTGAACATCCTGGTCCTGAGGAAGTTCCACAGGCATTACTTGCCTATCCAGAGGCTTCAGGGAAACACATCAGTACCTCGGATAAGATGGATGACTCCACTTTATTACCCACTACCATTACATTGGTCCCCCTCTCACCCATTAGATGGGGCCTAACACTTACCCCTGGGGTCTTGATGGCCATCACCTACACAGGACTAAGTTACTCCATTCAAACGCATATATGAGAACGTTAACACAAATTTATGGGGTCTATGTACAAAAACTTCACTGTACTAATGTGACAAAACATTTGCACAGCCCCAACAAAACTCCTTGTGTTTTTTCCTGATTGGGGTATTTAAAAAAAAAAAAAAAAACATAAAAATACAAAAGAAAAAAAAACATTGTGGCCACTAGATGGCGCATACGATCATAGGAAATAATCACATTTCATGGGGGGCTGTGCGAATGTTTGTCACGTTTGTTCAGTGAGGTGTGCTTTCATTAGCCGGGTGGAGTATTTATATAAGAACCGAGTTGAACGTATCCCACATATACTGTGTACATTACATGTACATAGATCCATCGATGATAAGGAGAGATATTTTAAGTGCAGTTTGTTTGACACACTTACAGACTGCTGACAACGTGTCCTGGTGTGATAACAACGCTATCAGGTGACATAACAGGAGAAGGTGATAGGCAAGAAAATCTTATCTAATAGGAAAGAAGGTAATTGCAAGTGAGAAATGACGGCCAAGATTTAGGATTTGGCTGTGACACGGGGTAGGCTGTAAGGGCTGCCAAACTCAGAAAGATATTTCACAGGGAGAGAAAGAATAGCATAAAACTGAACTCCAGGCACACAAAAAAACTCTCATTTAAATATACAATATATTGTCAAAAGTATTGGGACACCTGCCTTTTCATAAACTATAATGGCATCCCAGTCTTAGTCTGTAGGGTTCAATATTGAGTTAGCCCGCCCTTTGCAGCTACAACAGCTTCACCTCTTCTGGGAAGGCCGTCCACAAGGTTTAGGAGATGTGTCTATGGGAATGTTTGACCATTCTTCCAGAAGAGCATTTGTGAGGTCAGGCACTGAGGTTGGACGAGAAGGCCTGGCCCGCAATGTGCACTCTAATTTATCGCAAAGATTTTCTATCAGGTTGAAATCAGGACTCTGTGCAGGCCTGTCAAGTTCCTCCACCCCAAATTTGCTCATCCATGTCTTTATGGACCTTGCTTTGTGCACTGTCATGTTGGAACAGAAAGGGGACATCCCCAAACTGTTCTCACAAAGTTAGAAGCGTGAAATTGTCCAAAATGTCTTGGTATGCTGAAGCCTTAAGAGTTCCCTTCACTGGAACTAAGGGGCCAAGCTCAAGCCCTGAAAAACAACCCCCACACCATAATCCCCCCCCTCCATCAAATTATTTGGACCAGTGCACAAAGCAAGGTCCATAAAGACATGGATGAGCGAGTTTGGGGTGGTGGAACTTGACCGGCCTGCACAGAGTCCTGACCTCAACCCAATATAACACCTTTGGGATGAATTCGAGTGGAGACTGCGAGCCAGGCCTTCTCATGCAACATCAGTGCCTGACCTCACAAATGCGCTTCTGGAAGAATGGTCAGACATTCTCATAGACACCCTCCTAAACCTTGTGGACGGCCTTCCCAGAAGAGGTGAAGCTGCTATATCTGCAAAGGGCGGGCCAACTCAATATTGAACCCTACGGCCTAAGACTGGATGCCATTAAATTCATGTAAAGGCAGGTGTCCCAATACTTTTGACCATATAGTGTACTCCTCAATAGCCACAAAGAACATAAATCTACTTTGTGCGCATCAAATGCCTTTGCAAATCCAGTTATGTACTTGCAAAGTAGCAGTGAAAGCCGATATAAGGGGACTCTGATGTAAGCGGGGACTCCTAAGGCAAATTTTGATGTAGGGGGTGCTCTGATGGGGGACTCTAATATAAAGTGGGGCTCTGATGTAAAGAAGGACTTCTAAGGTGGACTCTGATGTAAGGGGGAACTCTTATGGGGACTCTAATGTAAGGGGCTATGTTTGGGATCCTATTGTAATGGGGCTCTGATGGGGACACTGATATAAGAGGGGCTCTGATTTAAGAGGGGGCTCCTAAAATGGACTTTGATGTAAGGGGGGCTCTGATGGGGACCCTGATGTAAGGGGGACTCTGGTGGGGACCCTGATGTAAGGGGGGCTCTGATGGGCACCTTGATGTAAGGGGGGCTCTGATGGGCACCTTGATGTAAGGGGGGTTCTGATGGGCACCTTGATGTAAGGGGGCTCTAATGGGGATGATGATGTAGAGGAGGACTCTGATGTAAGGAGGGACTCCTAGGAAAGATTCTGATGTGGGAGGTGCTCTGAGGGCAGACCCTAATATAAAGCGGGGCTCTGATGTAAGGAAGGACCTCTAAAGGTAGACTCTGATGTAAGGGGGAACTCTCATGGGGACTCAGATTTAAGGGGGGCTCTGATGGGGACCCTGATATAAGGGGGGCTCTGATGGGGATGATGATGTAGAGGAGGACTCTGATGTAAGGGGGAACTCTCATGGGGACTCTGAAGTAAGGGGGCCTCTAATGGGGATCCTGTTGTAAGGGGGGCTCTGATGGGGAGCCTAAAATAAGAGGAGACCCTGATTTAAGAGAGGGCTCCTAAGGTGGACTTTGTTGTAAGAGGGACTCTGATTAGGACCTTGATATATGGGGGCTCTGATGGGGACCCTGATATTAGAGAGAACCTGATTTTAGAGGGGGCTCCTAAGGTGGACTTTGATGTAAGGGGGCTCTGATGGGGACCCTGATGTAAGAAGGGCTCTGATGGGGTCCTTGATGTAAGGGGGACTCTGATGGGGACCCTGATGTAAGGGGGGCTCTAATGGAGATGATGATGTAGAGGAGGACTCTGATGTAAGGGGGGACTCCTAAGACAGATTCTGATGTGGGAAGAGCTCTGATGGGAGACCCTAATATAAAGCGGGGCTCTGATGAAAGGAAAGACTTCTAAGGTAGACTCTGATGTAAGGGGAAACTCTCATGGGGACTCCGATGTAAGGGGGCTCTGATGGGGATCCTGTTGTAAGGGGTCTCTGATCGGGACTCTGATATAAGAGAGAACCTAATTTTAGAGGGGGCTCCTAATATAAAGCAGGGCTCTGATAGAAGGACCTCTAAGGTAGACTCTGATGTAAGGGGGAACTCTCATGGGGACTCTGATGTAAGGGGAGCTCTGATTGGGAGCCTGATATAAGAGGGGACACTGATTTGAGAGGGGGCCCCTAAGGTGGACTTGGATGTAAGCGGGACTCTGATGTAAGGGGCTCTGATGGGGATCCTGTTGTGAGGGGTCTCTGATGGGGACCCTGATATAAGAGGGGCTCTGATGGGGAGCCTGATATAAGAGGGGACCCTGAGTTAAGAGGGGGCTCCTAAAGTGGACTTGGATGTAAAGGGGGCTCTGATTGGGACCTTGATATAAGGGGGGGCTCTGATGGGGACCCTGATATAAGAGAGGATCCTGATTTAAGAGGGGGCTCCTAAGGTGGACTTTGATGTAAGGGGGGCACTGATCGGGAGCCTGATGTAAGGGGGGCTCTGATGGGGATGATGATGTAAGGGGACCTCTGATGGGGACCCTGATATAAGAGGGGACCCTGATTTAAGAGGGGGCTCCTAAGGTGGACTTTTATGTAAGGGGGGCTCCGATGGGGATCCTGATGTAAGGGAGGCTCTGTTGGGGAAGAGGATGTAAGGGGAGCTCTGATGGGGACCCTGCTATAAGAGGGGACCCTGATTTAAGAGGGGGCTCCTAAGGTGGACTTTGATGTAAGGGGGTGGCTCTGATGGGGACCATGATGTAAGGGGGGGCAATATTGGGGAAGATGATGTAAGGGGGGCTCTGATGGGGACCCTGATGTAAGGGGGGCAATATTGGGGAAGATGATGTAAGGGGGGCACTACTGGGGAAGATGATGTAAGGAGGGCTCTGATGGGGACCCTGATGTAAGGAGGGCTCTGATGGGGACCCTGATGTAAGGGGGGCTCTGATGGGGACCCTGATGTAAGGGGGGCTCTGATGGGGACCCTGATGTAAGGGGGGCAATATTGGGGAAGATGATGTAAGGAGGGCTCTGATGGAGACCCTGATGTAAGGGGGGCTCTGATGAGGACCCTGATGTAAGGGGGGCTCTGATGGGGACCCTGATGTAAGGGGGGCTCTGATGGGGACCCTGATGTAAGGGGGGCTCTGATGGGGACCCTGATGTAAGGGGGGCTCTGATGGGGACCCTGATGTAAGGGGGGCTCTGATGAGGACCCTGATGTAAGGGGGGCTCTGATGAGGACCCTGATGTAAGGGGGGCTCTGATGGGGACCCTGATGTAAGGGGGGCTCTGATGGGGACCCTGATGTAAGGGGGGCTCTGATGGGGACCCTGATGTAAGGGGGGCTCTGATGGGGACCCTGATGTAAGGGAGGCTCTATTGGGGATGATGATGTAGAGGAGGACTCTGATGTAAGGGGGGCTCTGATGGGGACCCTGATGTAAGGGAGGCTCTATTGGGGATGATGATGTAGAGGAGGACTCTGATGTAAGGGGGCCTTTTTTTTGTTTTACTAAAGATTTCTTTTTTGTTTTAAATCATATTATGTTGATTCCAAGAACACCTTCATTCATTTGTTTTTTATAAATCATTTTAAAACCACGTTTTTTTATTTTTCTGTCCACACATATTATGTGGCCCTCGTAGTGGAAATGTGGCCCTTGTTGCAGCGAAAGGCTTGGAGTCCCCTGGATTCATCTATCACAGTAACCGCTCGTGACTCCTGAAGCCTTTGCAAGCAATGTGGAGACAGACAGAAGATCTTCTGTTGACTTGAAGATGTGTTGAGTCAGCGATGTTGGGGCCACATGACCGGTTCTTCATGTCAGAAGATTGGGAGCCCACCCCGCATTCAGGGGAAATGAGGATAGAGAGAAGTGCTGAGCACGGGAGGTCCCTCACACTGGAGGTCCTAGACCTAGACCATTAATAATTATCTCTTCAGTGCTCTCCTACTTCTGCTTAGAAAAGCATCTCGTCTTTTCTTCTCCTGTTTATATATTTTTCTTTCCCTCCGTCTCCCAGTTGCTTTCATTCTGTAATTCTCTCTCTCCCCCCCCCCCCCCCCCCCACAACTCCGAACAAGCAGCTATTGTGTGCTTCCAGTGTCTTGGAATTCAGCTCCCTCCACTCCAGGAATGTCCATCATGGAGAGGTTGTGCCACCACCTATGTGCTCACCAGTGTCCCACCTCTTCATCAGTGACTCCTCTCTTATCAGTGACAATTCTACACGGTTCTGTGTGCACACAGGGTGCAAGATGACACAGACATGAAGGTGTGAATGAGCCCGTAGAGTCCCCCCTTTGTCCTTCACGTTCAACTGCAGCATATATTTATTATATTGTCAAAAGTATTGGGACGCCGGCCTTTACACGCACAGTCTTAGTCTGTAGGGTTCAATATTGAGTTGGCACACGCTTTGCAGCTATAACAGCTTCAACTCTTCTGGGAAGGCCGTCCACAAGGTTTAGGAGGGTGTCTATGGGAATGTTTGACCATTCTTCCAGACGAGCATTTGTGAATTCAGGCACTGATGTCGGACGAGAAGGCCTGGCTCGCAGTCTCCTCTCTAATTCAGAGAATTAGATACGTTCCTCAACCCCAAACTCATTCATCCATGTGTTTATGGACCTTGCTTTGTGCACTGGTGCGCAGTCATGTTGGAACAGGAAGGGGCCGTCCCCAAACTGTTCCCACAAAGCTGGGAGAATGAAATTGTCCAAAATTGTCTTGGTATGCTGACGCCTTAAGAGTTCCCTTCACTGGAACCAAGGGGCCAAGCCCAACCCCTGAAAAACAACCCCACCCTTTGTAGCTATAACAGCTTCAACTCTTCTGGGAAGGCCGTCTACAAGGTTTGCTAATGGGGATGTTTGACGTTGTGCCATTGGCAATGGCGCTAGTGGCGGCTCCCACGCCCATGCGTGGGAGTGACGTAATCGCGGCTCCGGCCAGTCACAGCGCTGGAGCCATGATACCCGGAAGTCACTATAAAGATGGATAGATGGTGGTCTCGGAGGAGGAGAACGAGGGTCTCTTTGGGGGGTTTCCATCTCGGGTAAGTTATTCATAATGAGCTAGTATGCTATGCATACTAACTCATTATGCCTTTGCCTTGAAGGGTGTATTTTTTTTTTTTTTTTTTTTCGCTGTTGTTTGGCTTTACTTCCTCTTTAACAGCTACTGAGTTTAGCAGCAGTTATCAGCAGTTCAGGTTGGAAGCTTTTTTAAAGATAACCTCAGGAGACCCTCCAAAATGTCAACAATACAGAAAAAACATGTAAATTATTAACTATTTGAGCCATTCTGTGAGAGAAGAGAGTGCAGTGTGCTTTAACTATGTAGTCTCTCTCTGTCTCTCGCTCTCTCTCTGCCTCTTTCTGTCAGTCTCTCTCTGTCTGTACCATCTATCTCTCAGGCCGCGTACACACGGCGGACTGTCCGCCCAACTAGGTTCGTCAAACAGTTTGACAAACAGTCCGTCCAAAATTTGCATGAACGGACTTGACCACACACGACGAACGAACAGTCCGCTGAAAACTTGCGCGATGACGTGAACGGCACGTACGACGGGACGAGAAATTCGGCGTCCGATACACTGCAATGCAACCTTCGCCGTGTAAATTCTTTCTGAGCATGCGCGAGACTTAGTTTGCCGAGCAAGCCTACACACGAGCGGACTGTCCGCTGAAACACTGTTCAGCGGACAAAGTTGGACGAACAGTCTGCCCGTGTGTACACGGCCTCACTCTCTGCCTGTCTCTCTCTCTCTCTCTCTCTCTCTCTCACCCTCCCCCATTGCTGGCATTTCATAAACAATCCTTCCCACTGACCAATGTAAGGAACATTCTTCTCACTGATCACCAATGTAAGGAACATTCTTCCCACTGATCACCAATGTAAGGAACATTCTTCTCACTGATCACCAATGTAAGGGACATTCTTCCCACTGATCACCAATGTAAGGAACATTCTTCCCACTGATCACCAATGTAAGGAACATTCTTCTCACTGATCACCAATGTAAGGAACATTCTTCTCACTGATCACCAATGTAAGGAACATTCTTCTCACTGATCACCAATGTAAGGAACATTCTTCCCACTGATCACCAATGTAAGGAACATTCTTCCCACTGATCACCAATGTAAGGAACATTCTTCCCACTGATCACCAATGTAAGGAACATTCTTCTCACTGATCACCAATGTAAGGAACATTCTTCCCACTGATCACCAATGTAAGGAACATTCTTCCCACTGATCACCAATGTAAGGAACATTCTTCCCACTGATCACCAATGTAAGGAACATTCTTCTCACTGATCACCAATGTAAGGAACATTCTTCCCACTGATCACCAATGTAAGGAACATTCTTCTCACTGATCACCAATGTAAGGAACATTCTTCTCACTGATCACCAATGTAAGGAACATTCTTCTCACTGATCACCAATGTAAGGAACATTCTTCTCACTGATCACCAATGTAAGGAACATTCTTCCCACTGATCACCAATGTAAGGAACATTCTTCCCACTGATCACCAATGTAAGGAACATTCTTCTCACTGATCACCAATGTAAGGAACATTCTTCCCACTGATCACCAATGTAAGGATCATTCTTCTCACTGATCACCAATGTAAGGAACATTCTTCCCACTGATCACCAATGTAAGGAACATTCTTCTCACTGATCACCAATGTAAGGAACATTCTTCTCACTGATCACCAATGTAAGGAACATTCTTCTCACTGATCCCCAATGTAAGGAACATTCTTCTCACTGATCACCAATGTAAGGAACATTCTTCTCACTGATCACCAATGTAAGGAACATTCTTCCCACTGATCACCAATGTAAGGAACATTCTTCCCACTGATCACCAATGTAAGGAACATTCTTCTCACTGATCACCAATGTAAGGAACATTCTTCCCACTGATCACCAATGTAAGGATCATTCTTCTCACTGATCACCAATGTAAGGAACATTCTTCCCACTGATCACCAATGTAAGGAACATTCTTCTCACTGATCACCAATGTAAGGAACATTCTTCTCACTGATCACCAATGTAAGGAACATTCTTCTCACTGATCACCAATGTAAGGAACATTCTTCTCACTGATCACCAATGTAAGGAACATTCTTCTCACTGATCACCAATGTAAGGAACATTCTTCCCACTGATCACCAATGTAAGGAACATTCTTCTCACTGATCACCAATGTAAGGAACATTCTTCTCACTGATCACCAATGTAAGGAGCATTCTTCCCACTGATCACCAATGTAAGGAACATTCTTCCCACTGATCACCAATGTAAGGAACATTCTTCTCACTGATCACCAATGTAAGGAACATTCTTCTCACTGATCACCAATGTAAGGAACATTCTTCTCACTGATCACCAATGTAAGGAACATTCTTCCCACTGATCACCAATGTAAGGAACATTCTTCCCACTGATCACCAATGTAAGGAACATTCTTCTCACTGATCACCAATGTAAGGAACATTCTTCCCACTGATCACCAATGTAAGGATCATTCTTCTCACTGATCACCAATGTAAGGAACATTCTTCCCACTGATCACCAATGTAAGGAACATTCTTCTCACTGATCACCAATGTAAGGAACATTCTTCTCACTGATCACCAATGTAAGGAACATTCTTCTCACTGATCACCAATGTAAGGAACATTCTTCTCACTGATCACCAATGTAAGGAACATTCTTCTCACTGATCACCAATGTAAGGAACATTCTTCCCACTGATCACCAATGTAAGGAACATTCTTCCCACTGATCACCAATGTAAGGAACATTCTTCTCACTGATCACCAATGTAAGGAACATTCTTCTCACTGATCACCAATGTAAGGAACATTCTTCCCACTGATCACCAATGTAAGGAACATTCTTCCCACTGATCACCAATGTAAGGAACATTCTTCTCACTGATCACCAATGTAAGGAACATTCTTCCCACTGATCACCAATGTAAGGAACATTCTTCTCACTGATCACCAATGTAAGGAACATTCTTCTCACTGATCACCAATGTAAGGAACATTCTTCTCACTGATCACCAATGTAAGGAACATTCTTCTCACTGATCACCAATGTAAGGAACATTCTTCCCACTGATCACCAATGTAAGGAACATTCTTCCCACTGATCACCAATGTAAGGAACATTCTTCTCACTGATCACCAATGTAAGGAACATTCTTCCCACTGATCACCAATGTAAGGATCATTCTTCTCACTGATCACCAATGTAAGGAACATTCTTCCCACTGATCACCAATGTAAGGAACATTCTTCTCACTGATCACCAATGTAAGGAACATTCTTCTCACTGATCACCAATGTAAGGAACATTCTTCTCACTGATCCCCAATGTAAGGAACATTCTTCTCACTGATCACCAATGTAAGGAACATTCTTCTCACTGATCACCAATGTAAGGAACATTCTTCCCACTGATCACCAATGTAAGGAACATTCTTCCCACTGATCACCAATGTAAGGAACATTCTTCTCACTGATCACCAATGTAAGGAACATTCTTCCCACTGATCACCAATGTAAGGATCATTCTTCTCACTGATCACCAATGTAAGGAACATTCTTCCCACTGATCACCAATGTAAGGAACATTCTTCTCACTGATCACCAATGTAAGGAACATTCTTCTCACTGATCACCAATGTAAGGAACATTCTTCTCACTGATCACCAATGTAAGGAACATTCTTCTCACTGATCACCAATGTAAGGAACATTCTTCTCACTGATCACCAATGTAAGGAACATTCTTCCCACTGATCACCAATGTAAGGAACATTCTTCTCACTGATCACCAATGTAAGGAACATTCTTCTCACTGATCACCAATGTAAGGAGCATTCTTCCCACTGATCACCAATGTAAGGAACATTCTTCCCACTGATCACCAATGTAAGGAACATTCTTCTCACTGATCACCAATGTAAGGAACATTCTTCTCACTGATCACCAATGTAAGGAACATTCTTCTCACTGATCACCAATGTAAGGAACATTCTTCCCACTGATCACCAATGTAAGGAACATTCTTCCCACTGATCACCAATGTAAGGAACATTCTTCTCACTGATCACCAATGTAAGGAACATTCTTCCCACTGATCACCAATGTAAGGATCATTCTTCTCACTGATCACCAATGTAAGGAACATTCTTCCCACTGATCACCAATGTAAGGAACATTCTTCTCACTGATCACCAATGTAAGGAACATTCTTCTCACTGATCACCAATGTAAGGAACATTCTTCTCACTGATCACCAATGTAAGGAACATTCTTCTCACTGATCACCAATGTAAGGAACATTCTTCTCACTGATCACCAATGTAAGGAACATTCTTCCCACTGATCACCAATGTAAGGAACATTCTTCTCACTGATCACCAATGTAAGGAACATTCTTCTCACTGATCACCAATGTAAGGAGCATTCTTCCCACTGATCACCAATGTAAGGAACATTCTTCCCACTGATCACCAATGTAAGGAACATTCTTCTCACTGATCACCAATGTAAGGAACATTCTTCTCACTGATCACCAATGTAAGGAACATTCTTCTCACTGATCACCAATGTAAGGAACATTCTTCCCACTGATCACCAATGTAAGGAACATTCTTCCCACTGATCACCAATGTAAGGAACATTCTTCTCACTGATCACCAATGTAAGGAGCATTCTTCCCACTGATCACCAATGTAAGGAACATTCTTCTCACTGATCACCAATGTAAGGAACATTCTTCTCACTGATCACCAATGTAAGGAACATTCTTCCCACTGATCACCAATGTAAGGAACATTCTTCTCACTGATCACCAATGTAAGGAACATTCTTCCCACTGATCACCAATGTAAGGGACATTCTTCCCACTGATCACCAATGTAAGGATCATTCTTCTCACTGATCACCAATGTAAGGAACATTCTTCTCACTGATCACCAATGTAAGGAACATTCTTCCCACTGATCACCAATGTAAGGATCATTCTTCTCACTGATCACCAATGTAAGGAACATTCTTCTCACTGATCACCAATGTAAGGAACATTCTTCCCACTGATCACCAATGTAAGGAACATTCTTCTCACTGATCACCAATGTAAGGAACATTCTTCCCACTGATCACCAATGTAAGGAACATTCTTCTCACTGATCACCAATGTAAGGAACATTCTTCTCACTGATCACCAATGTAAGGGACATTCTTCTCACTGATCACCAATGTAAGGAACATTCTTCTCTCTGACCACCAATGTAAGGAACATTCTTCTCACTGATCACCAATGTAAGGGACATTCTTCTCACTGATCACCAATGTAAGGAACATTCTTCTCACTGATCACCAATGTAAGGAACATTCTTCCCACTGATCACCAATGTAAGGAACATTCTTCCCACTGATCACCAATGTAAGGGACATTCTTCTCACTGATCACCAATGTAAGGGGAATTCTTCTCACTGATCACCAATGTAAGGAACATTCTTCCCACTGATCACCAATGTAAGGAACATTCTTCTCTCTGACCACCAATGTAAGGAACATTCTTCTCACTGATCACCAATGTAAGGAACATTCTTCTCACTGATCACCAATGTAAGGAACATTCTTCCCACTGATCACCAATGTAAGGGGAATTCTTCTCACTGATCACCAATGTAAGGAACATTCTTCCCACTGATCACCAATGTAAGGAACATTCTTCTCACTGATCACCAATGTAAGGAACATTCTTCCCACTGATCACCAATGTAAGGAACATTCTTCTCACTGATCACCAATGTAAGGAACATTCTTCTCACCGATCACCAATGTAAGGAACATTCTTCTCACTGATCACCAATGTAAGGAACATTCTTCTCACTGATCACCAATGTAAGGGACATTCTTCCCACTGATCACCAATGTAAGGGGAATTCTTCTCACTGATCACCAATGTAAGGAACATTCTTCTCACTGATCACCAATGTAAGGAACATTCTTCTCACTGATCACCAATGTAAGGAACATTCTTCTCACTGATCACCAATGTAAGGAACATTCTTCTCACTGATCACCAATGTAAGGAACATTCTTCCCACTGATCACCAATGTAAGGATCATTCTTCTCACTGATCACCAATGTAAGGAACATTCTTCTCACTGATCACCAATGTAAGGAACATTCTTCCCACTGATCACCAATGTAAGGAACATTCTTCTCACTGATCACCAATGTAAGGAACATTCTTCCCACTGATCACCAATGTAAGGAACATTCTTCTCACTGATCACCAATGTAAGGAACATTCTTCTCACTGATCACCAATGTAAGGGACATTCTTCTCACTGATCACCAATGTAAGGAACATTCTTCTCTCTGACCACCAATGTAAGGAACATTCTTCTCACTGATCACCAATGTAAGGGACATTCTTCTCACTGATCACCAATGTAAGGAACATTCTTCCCACTGATCACCAATGTAAGGAACATTCTTCCCACTGATCACCAATGTAAGGGACATTCTTCTCACTGATCACCAATGTAAGGGGAATTCTTCTCACTGATCACCAATGTAAGGAACATTCTTCCCACTGATCACCAATGTAAGGAACATTCTTCTCTCTGACCACCAATGTAAGGAACATTCTTCTCACTGATCACCAATGTAAGGAACATTCTTCTCACTGATCACCAATGTAAGGAACATTCTTCTCACTGATCACCAATGTAAGGAACATTCTTCCCACTGATCACCAATGTAAGGGGAATTCTTCTCACTGATCACCAATGTAAGGAACATTCTTCCCACTGATCACCAATGTAAGGAACATTCTTCTCACTGATCACCAATGTAAGGAACATTCTTCTCACCGATCACCAATGTAAGGAACATTCTTCTCACTGATCACCAATGTAAGGAACATTCTTCTCACTGATCACCAATGTAAGGGACATTCTTCCCACTGATCACCAATGTAAGGGGAATTCTTCTCACTGATCACCAATGTAAGGAACATTCTTCCCACTGATCACCAATGTAAGGAACATTCTTCTCACTGATCACCAATGTAAGGAACATTCTTCTCACCGATCACCAATGTAAGGAACATTCTTCTCACTGATCACCAATGTAAGGAACATTCTTCTCACTGATCACCAATGTAAGGAACATTCTTCTCACTGATCACCAATGTAAGGAACATTCTTCTCACTGATCACCAATGTAAGGAACATTCTTCTCACTGATCACCAATGTAAGGAACATTCTTCCCACTGATCACCAATGTAAGGGGAATTCTTCTCACTGATCACCAATGTAAGGAACATTCTTCCCACTGATCACCAATGTAAGGAACATTCTTCTCACTGATCACCAATGTAAGGAACATTCTTCTCACTGATCACCAATGTAAGGAACATTCTTCTCACTGATCACCAATGTAAGGAACATTCTTCCCACTGATCACCAATGTAAGGAACATTCTTCCCACTGATCACCAATGTAAGGAACATTCTTCTCACTGATCACCAATGTAAGGAACATTCTTCCCACTGATCACCAATGTAAGGATCATTCTTCTCACTGATCACCAATGTAAGGAACATTCTTCCCACTGATCACCAATGTAAGGAACATTCTTCTCACTGATCACCAATGTAAGGAACATTCTTCTCACTGATCACCAATGTAAGGAACATTCTTCTCACTGATCACCAATGTAAGGAACATTCTTCTCACTGATCACCAATGTAAGGAACATTCTTCTCACTGATCACCAATGTAAGGAACATTCTTCTCACTGATCACCAATGTAAGGAACATTCTTCTCACTGATCACCAATGTAAGGAACATTCTTCCCACTGATCACCAATGTAAGGAACATTCTTCTCACTGATCACCAATGTAAGGAACATTCTTCTCACTGATCACCAATGTAAGGAGCATTCTTCCCACTGATCACCAATGTAAGGAGCATTCTTCCCACTGATCACCAATGTAAGGAACATTCTTCTCACTGATCACCAATGTAAGGAACATTCTTCTCACTGATCACCAATGTAAGGAACATTCTTCCCACTGATCACCAATGTAAGGAACATTCTTCTCACTGATCACCAATGTAAGGAACATTCTTCCCACTGATCACCAATGTAAGGGACATTCTTCCCACTGATCACCAATGTAAGGATCATTCTTCTCACTGATCACCAATGTAAGGAACATTCTTCTCACTGATCACCAATGTAAGGAACATTCTTCCCACTGATCACCAATGTAAGGATCATTCTTCTCACTGATCACCAATGTAAGGAACATTCTTCTCACTGATCACCAATGTAAGGAACATTCTTCTCACTGATCACCAATGTAAGGAACATTCTTCTCACTGATCACCAATGTAAGGAACATTCTTCTCACTGATCACCAATGTAAGGAACATTCTTCCCACTGATCACCAATGTAAGGAACATTCTTCTCACTGATCACCAATGTAAGGAACATTCTTCTCACTGATCACCAATGTAAGGAGCATTCTTCCCACTGATCACCAATGTAAGGAGCATTCTTCCCACTGATCACCAATGTAAGGAACATTCTTCTCACTGATCACCAATGTAAGGAACATTCTTCTCACTGATCACCAATGTAAGGAACATTCTTCCCACTGATCACCAATGTAAGGAACATTCTTCTCACTGATCACCAATGTAAGGAACATTCTTCCCACTGATCACCAATGTAAGGGACATTCTTCCCACTGATCACCAATGTAAGGATCATTCTTCTCACTGATCACCAATGTAAGGAACATTCTTCTCACTGATCACCAATGTAAGGAACATTCTTCCCACTGATCACCAATGTAAGGATCATTCTTCTCACTGATCACCAATGTAAGGAACATTCTTCTCACTGATCACCAATGTAAGGAACATTCTTCCCACTGATCACCAATGTAAGGAACATTCTTCTCACTGATCACCAATGTAAGGAACATTCTTCCCACTGATCACCAATGTAAGGAACATTCTTCTCACTGATCACCAATGTAAGGAACATTCTTCTCACTGATCACCAATGTAAGGGACATTCTTCTCACTGATCACCAATGTAAGGAACATTCTTCTCTCTGACCACCAATGTAAGGAACATTCTTCTCACTGATCACCAATGTAAGGGACATTCTTCTCACTGATCACCAATGTAAGGAACATTCTTCCCACTGATCACCAATGTAAGGAACATTCTTCCCACTGATCACCAATGTAAGGGACATTCTTCTCACTGATCACCAATGTAAGGGGAATTCTTCTCACTGATCACCATTGTAAGGAACATTCTTCCCACTGATCACCAATGTAAGGAACATTCTTCTCTCTGACCACCAATGTAAGGAACATTCTTCTCACTGATCACCAATGTAAGGAACATTCTTCTCACTGATCACCAATGTAAGGAACATTCTTCCCACTGATCACCAATGTAAGGGGAATTCTTCTCACTGATCACCAATGTAAGGAACATTCTTCCCACTGATCACCAATGTAAGGAACATTCTTCTCACTGATCACCAATGTAAGGAACATTCTTCTCACCGATCACCAATGTAAGGAACATTCTTCTCACTGATCACCAATGTAAGGAACATTCTTCTCACTGATCACCAATGTAAGGGACATTCTTCTCACTGATCACCAATGTAAGGAACATTCTTCCCACTGATCACCAATGTAAGGAACATTCTTCTCACCGATCACCAATGTAAGGAACATTCTTCTCACCGATCACCAATGTAAGGAACATTCTTCTCACTGATCACCAATGTAAGGAACATTCTTCTCACTGATCACCAATGTAAGGGACATTCTTCCCACTGATCACCAATGTAAGGGGAATTCTTCTCACTGATCACCAATGTAAGGAACATTCTTCTCACTGATCACCAATGTAAGGAACATTCTTCTCACTGATCACCAATGTAAGGAACATTCTTCTCACTGATCACCAATGTAAGGAACATTCTTCTCACTGATCACCAATGTAAGGAACATTCTTCCCACTGATCACCAATGTAAGGATCATTCTTCTCACTGATCACCAATGTAAGGAACATTCTTCTCACTGATCACCAATGTAAGGAACATTCTTCCCACTGATCACCAATGTAAGGAACATTCTTCTCACTGATCACCAATGTAAGGAACATTCTTCCCACTGATCACCAATGTAAGGAACATTCTTCTCACTGATCACCAATGTAAGGAACATTCTTCTCACTGATCACCAATGTAAGGGACATTCTTCTCACTGATCACCAATGTAAGGAACATTCTTCTCTCTGACCACCAATGTAAGGAACATTCTTCTCACTGATCACCAATGTAAGGGACATTCTTCTCACTGATCACCAATGTAAGGAACATTCTTCCCACTGATCACCAATGTAAGGAACATTCTTCCCACTGATCACCAATGTAAGGGACATTCTTCTCACTGATCACCAATGTAAGGGGAATTCTTCTCACTGATCACCAATGTAAGGAACATTCTTCCCACTGATCACCAATGTAAGGAACATTCTTCTCTCTGACCACCAATGTAAGGAACATTCTTCTCACTGATCACCAATGTAAGGAACATTCTTCTCACTGATCACCAATGTAAGGAACATTCTTCCCACTGATCACCAATGTAAGGGGAATTCTTCTCACTGATCACCAATGTAAGGAACATTCTTCCCACTGATCACCAATGTAAGGAACATTCTTCTCACTGATCACCAATGTAAGGAACATTCTTCTCACGATCACCAATGTAAGGAACATTCTTCTCACTGATCACCAATGTAAGGAACATTCTTCTCACTGATCACCAATGTAAGGGACATTCTTCCCACTGATCACCAATGTAAGGGGAATTCTTCTCACTGATCACCAATGTAAGGAACATTCTTCCCACTGATCACCAATGTAAGGAACATTCTTCTCACTGATCACCAATGTAAGGAACATTCTTCTCACCGATCACCAATGTAAGGAA
Organism: Lithobates pipiens; assembly: GCF_037356315.1. NCBI lineage: Eukaryota > Metazoa > Chordata > Amphibia > Anura > Ranidae > Lithobates > Lithobates pipiens. The sequence continues at coordinate 4,150,241 of NW_027507903.1, forward strand.
CATTCTTCTCACTGATCACCAATGTAAGGAACATTCTTCTCACTGATCACCAATGTAAGGAACATTCTTCTCACTGATCACCAATGTAAGGAACATTCTTCTCACTGATCACCAATGTAAGGAACATTCTTCTCACTGATCACCAATGTAAGGAACATTCTTCCCACTGATCACCAATGTAAGGGGAATTCTTCTCACTGATCACCAATGTAAGGAACATTCTTCCCACTGATCACCAATGTAAGGAACATTCTTCTCACTGATCACCAATGTAAGGAACATTCTTCTCACCGATCACCAATGTAAGGAACATTCTTCTCACTGATCACCAATGTAAGGAACATTCTTCTCACTGATCACCAATGTAAGGAACATTCTTCTCACTGATCACCAATGTAAGGAACATTCTTCTCACTGATCACCAATGTAAGGAACATTCTTCTCACTGATCACCAATGTAAGGAACATTCTTCTCACTGATCACCAATGTAAGGAACATTCTTCCCACTGATCACCAATGTAAGGAACATTCTTCCCACTGATCACCAATGTAAGGAACATTCTTCTCACTGATCACCAATGTAAGGAACATTCTTCTCACTGATCACCAATGTAAGGAACATTCTTCTCACTGATCACCAATGTAAGGAACATTCTTCTCACTGATCACCAATGTAAGGAACATTCTTCCCACTGATCACCAATGTAAGGAACATTCTTCCCACTGATCACCAATGTAAGGAACATTCTTCCCACTGATCACCAATGTAAGGAACATTCTTCCCACTGATCACCAATGTAAGGAACATTCTTCTCACTGATCACCAATGTAAGGAACATTCTTCTCACTGATCACCAATGTAAGGAACATTCTTCTCACTGATCACCAATGTAAGGAACATTCTTCTCACTGATCACCAATGTAAGGAACATTCTTCTCACTGATCACCAATGTAAGGAACATTCTTCTCACTGATCACCAATGTAAGGAACATTCTTCTCACTGATCACCAATGTAAGGAACATTCTTCTCACTGATCACCAATGTAAGGAACATTCTTCTTCTCACTGATCACCAATGTAAGGAACATTCTTCTCACTGATCACCAATGTAAGGAACATTCTTCTCACCGATCACCAATGTAAGGAACATTCTTCTCACCGATCACCAATGTAAGGAACATTCTTCCCACTGATCACCAATGTAAGGAACATTCTTCTCACTGATCACCAATGTAAGGAGCATTCTTCTCACTGACCACCAATGTAAGGGACACTCTTGGGTCTCATCCTCAGACGTACATGGCCCTGTCCTCCTCTGTGATTTTCCCTCAAACCTGGTGGTCCTCCGAGGGGGAGGGGTGATTGAGGAGGGGGTACTGTCAGGGCTGGGCTTAACCCTTCCTTCTCTGAGCTGGCCGCTCAGCTGTCTGCTAATTGCCAGCTCCTATCTCTCCATAGTGACTCAACTGTTGATGATATCCTGCTCGTCAGTCCTGCCTACTTAAGCCATCCAGTCCAGAGGAGATCTGCCTTCGCCTTGGTCAACATCACAGAGAAGATCTCCTGCAATCCTGTTTAAAGACTTGCTTTGCTGACATCCCTTCTGACTACAGATCCTGCTTGCTGTTTCACTACATTGATCCCTGACTTCTGGCTTGGCTGACTATCCGTTCCGGTTACTGAACTCTGGCTATGTTTTGACTACGTTTGTTTTTTTTACTTTTATTAATAAACAAGTGTGATTTAACTGTACTTCTGTCTCGGTCTGATTTCATGGTTTCTGACACCACCGATCTAAGAGACATTCTTCCCACTGATCACCAATGAAAGGAACATTCTTCCAACTGACCACCAATAGTAAGGGTCGGTTTTTTTCCCACTAACCACCAAATAATTAGCTTTAGCAGGGATTCGCTGAGATCTGAAAAGGGTTTCTCTGGCACAAAAAGGTTGAGAAAATTGAGTGTATATTGACACAGATTGCATTGCCACACGTTGTCATGCATAGAAAGCCGCTATTCTCCTGATATAAATGAAAGGTCGGCACTCCAGAATTCAGCATTCAATACTTTAGTCACAGCTTCATGCAGGTGGAAAGGGGCCCTGCTGTAAATGACGGGGTTTTTTGTCATGTTAATGGATCGTTCAGAAAAATGACGAGGCATTTGGTGTTTCCAATCACTTACTGACCTGATCCCAAACTACAGGGAACAAAACTGTGAATTGCTTGCGATGAATTATATACATCAATATTACACAATACAATATGAAGTGAACCTGGCTGTGTTTTATGATGTATGTACAGCTTGGGACGGGACATTAAAAAAAATGAAGGATTTTTCTTTCATGGATAATGTGTGGCTGCATTTGAAATCTGGCCTCCAGACTCACACAGCTCTGGATAGCATAAAACTGAATAATCGATTTTTTGCAACCCTCAGAAGGTCACCTGCCTTGGTATACAGAACACCGGTGAACTTTACTCCCAATGTCCCCGAGTCCTGACTTTCCTTTAAAAATTTGCATTTCGCTGGGCACTTCCGCCCCCCCCCCCTCCCCCCTCCTGCCCAGAACAATTTTTAGCTTTCGGCGCTGTCACGCTTTGAATGACAATTGCGCGGTCGTACAACACTGTACACAAATGACATTATTTTATTTTTTTTTATTTTATTTTTTTTAGACAAATAGAGCTTTATTTTGGTGGTATTTATTTACCCCTGGGTTTTTTTTTTTTTTTTCTAAACAAACAAAAACACACTGAAAATATTAAAAAAAAAAAAAAAAAAAAAAAAAAAGACTTCTTAGATTCTGTTATAAAATTTTGTAAATGTGTAATTTTCCTCCTTCAGTGATGTGTTCTAATGAGGCAGCACTGAGGGGCACAGATAGGCTTCACTGATAGGCAGCACTGATGAGGCAGCACTGATGGGCTTCACTGAATCCACAATAATTACTAATAGCTAAACAAACACAACGCAATGTGATCACCAATGTAAGGAACATTCTTCCCACTGATCACCAATGTAAGGAGCATTCTTCTCACTGATCACCAATGTAAGGAACATTCTTCTCACTGATCACCAATGTAAGGAACATTCTTCCCACTGATCACCAATGTAAGGAACATTCTTCCCACTGATCAGCAATGTAAGGAACATTCTTCCCACTGATCACCAATGTAAGGAGCATTCTTCTCACTGATCACCAATGTAAGGAACATTCTTCCCACTGATCACCAATGTAAGGAACATTCTTCTCACTGATCACCAATGTAAGGGACATTCTTCTCACTGATCACCAATGTAAGGAACATTCTTCCCACTGATCACCAATGTAAGGAACATTCTTCCCACTGATCACCAATGTAAGGAACATTCTTCTCACTGATCACCAATGTAAGGAACATTCTTCCCACTGATCACCAATGTAAGGAGCATTCTTCCCACTGATCAGCAATGTAAGGAACATTCTTCCCACTGATCACCAATGTAAGGAGCATTCTTCTCACTGATCACCAATGTAAGGAACATTCTTCTCACTGATCACCAATGTAAGGGACATTCTTCTCACTGATCACCAATGTAAGGAACATTCTTCCCACTGATCACCAATGTGAGGAACATTCTTCTCACTGATCACCAATGTAAGGGACATTCTTCCCACTGATCACCAATGTAAGGAACATTCTTCCCACTGATCACCAATGTAAGGAACATTCTTCCCACTGATCACCAATGTAAGGAACATTCTTCTCACTGATCACCAATGTAAGGAACATTCTTCTCACTGATCACCAATGTAAGGAACATTCTTCCCACTGATCACCAATGTAAGGAACATTCTTCTCACTGATCACCAATGTAAGGAACATTCTTCTCACTGATCACCAATGTAAGGGACATTCTTCTCACTGATCACCAATGTAAGGGACATTCTTCCCACTGATCACCAATGTAAGGAACATTCTTCTCACTGATCACCAATGTAAGGAACATTCTTCCCACTGATCACCAATGTAAGGAACATTCTTCTCACTGATCACCAATGTAAGGAACATTCTTCCCACTGATCACCAATGTAAGGAACATTCTTCCCACTGATCACCAATGTAAGGAACATTCTTCTCACTGATCACCAATGTAAGGAGCATTCTTCTCACTGATCACCAATGTAAGGAACATTCTTCCCACTGATCACCAATGTAAGGAACATTCTTCTCACTGATCACCAATGTAAGGAACATTCTTCTCACTGATCACCAATGTAAGGAACATTCTTCTCACTGATCACCAATGTAAGGAGCATTCTTCTCACTGATCACCAATGTAAGGAACATTCTTCTCACTGATCACCAATGTAAGGAACATTCTTCTCACTGATCACCAATGTAAGGAACATTCTTCTCACTGATCACCAATGTAAGGAACATTCTTCTCACTGATCACCAATGTAAGGGACATTCTTCTCACTGATCACAAATATAAGGAACATTCTTCTCACTGATCACCAATGTAAGGAACATTCTTCCCACTGATCACCAATGTAAGGCACATTCTACACGATAGGCAGCACTGATGAGGCTGCACTGGCGGGCATTGATAGGCTTCACTGATAGGCAGCACTGATGAGGCTGCACTGATGGGAACTGATGAGGAGGCACCGAAATGGTTGCACTGATATTTGGCACTGATAGGCACAGATAGGCAGCACTGATGAGGAGGCACTGATATTTGGCACTGATAGGCAGCAGTGATGACGCAGCACTGATGGGCACCACTAATGAGGCTGCACTGATGAGCACTGATAGGCTTCACTGATAGGCAGCACTGATGTGCACCGATGAGGAGGCACTGATATGGCTGCACAGATATTCTGCACTGATGGGCACAGATAGGCAGCAATGATGAAGAGGCACTGATGGGGCTGCAATGATGACCAGTGCTCTGATTATCTGTGTGCATATCACATGTCAGGGTTGCCAGTTACCGGCTCTCCTCTCCTCATGCTGTGACAGTGCATGGGGGTGAAGTACTGGCAAGTCTGTTTACCTTGTGATCTGACACAGCTGATCACATGGTAAAGGAATGCTGTGATTGGCCATTTACCACGATCTGTGATCGGCTGTACTCCGAAGGACACATCGATCACAGAGCACGCTGGATGCACGCCCCAGGGGGTGTGCGAGGGACGTGGTTCTGAGAGCTGTGCAGTAACCGTCTTTTGGCTATAGGACGGTGAAGAAAATGGATAAGCAAACAATTCCTATGAGCAATAGTGGGGCTGCCACTTCTGACCACCTTCTTAAAATGCTAGTTACCTGGCTATTAGGCTGGCCAAAAGTGAGTACACCTCGAAGTGAAAATGTCCAAATTGGGCACGACTTGTCATGCGACTTTGCAGTCCCAAGTCGCAGGACAGGTCGCACAAGTGTGAAAGGGGTCTCCCATTCATTTATTACAGGTGCTTACAGTGCCGGGACAAGGTCATCTAGACCCCAGGGAAACATGCCAAACTGTAACCCCCCCCCCCCCCCCCCCCCCGAGATGTAGCAGCATTATGCGTCAGCAACAAAATCCCCCCACAAAAACAATGAGCACTAATCTGCATGGTTACCCCCTAAGCATAAATCCCCCCTCCTCCAAGTACAAATCTGTGACCCTGGGGAAATCCCCCCTCTCAGCACAAATCTTTCCCCACCCTCCCATTCTCCCCCCCAACTCAAATGCCCCCCCTCTCAAAAAAAATCATCCCTCCTTGCACAAATCCTCTACGCCTAAAATTTTCCCTCCTAGTACACATCTTCTCCCCCCCCCCACACTTCAATTTCAATTTCCCCCTCCCAGCACAAATTCACCCCAAATCCCCCTTTATTGTACAAATCTTCTTCCCCCCCTCTCCCAACACAAATCTCCCTAAATCACCACTCTCACTACCCCCACCCCCAAATGTCCTCTCCTAGAACAATGCTTACCTCTTGCTGCCCACCAAATTCCCCCTTTCAACACAAATTCCCCCCCACAATCTCCTTGTGGCACCCCCCCCACCCCACCTCACATGATACCACAGTGCCCAGGCCAACCGCTGCTCCCCCTCACCCCTTGCCCTGGCCCTGGGCGTCAATTTACTAACACATGAGTTTCCGCACTCACCACACTGCATGGTGCAAAATTGACCTAAACAAGGGGTCAGGGACTTGTTTTCCACGTTTCTACACACGACGCATGGGAACACGCAGAAAACACGCAGTGCTTCTCATCGCACCTGCATGTTGTGAAAGGAACCAGAGAGTACAAAATGTTACCGGCTCCCAAGATATCTGGCTGGATGTAAGGCTAGGCTTGCTTTGCACTTGTTGAAAAGATATAATAAAACACTTTCTATGATCGATCTAAGAGACCTAAAGAGAACAGTGATGTCTACATGGGAATCTTCATCTTCACCCTCTCAGAAACACTGGAGGGTGCAAAATCTGGGGCAGCTCTGCATAGTAACCAATCAGCTTCCAGGTTTTATTATCAAAGCTCAATTGAACAAACTGAATTTAGAAGCTGATTGGCTACCAATGCACAACTGCTCCAGATTCTGAGCGCTCCAGTTTTTGGAAATCTCTCTCTGCGAGACTTCCCACCGCCACAATGAAGACTGGAAGCATCCATAGACAGCAGAAAGAAGTATTCAGCTCAGCCCTGCACTCTAGATGAGGTCTATGCCAGTCCAGGCTGATCAACCATGTCTCTGATTAGTATCTGTAAACCATTCCCATGTCTAAAACATCAAGCATGGAGAGTCACCTACCTGCTAGAAGAGAGGTCACAGCTTGTAGATGAGTGCAGAGGAGAAGCAGCAGGAAGGTCATCCTGAAATCTGATGGATGTCCCTGGAGGGGGATCCTGCCCCTGAAGTAGTCCAGGAAATCTGATGGCTGTCCCTGTAGGGGGATTGTGCTCCAGCAGTGGTCCAGGATCTGTCCTGAGTGTGCAGTGTGTCATCTATGGACTATATACAAGAAGGAGGACTTCTAGGTGTGTGCAATGTTTGTTATCATTTAGGAAGTTATTTATACACTGTTACTTTGTTGGGGCTGTCATGGTCAGTGGTCAGCCAGGTTGGGGCAGTGATGGTCAGTCAGGTTGGGGCTGTGATGGTCAGTGGTCAGGAAGGTTGGGGCTGTGATGGTCAGTGGTCAGGAAGGTTGGGGCTGTGATGGTCAGTGGTCAGGGAGGTTGGGGCTGTGATGGTCAGTGGTCAGGGAGGTTGGGGCTATGATGGTCAGTGAGGTTGGGGCTGTGATGGTCAGTGATCAGGGAGGTTGGGGGGTGTTATGGTCAGTGGTCAGGGAGGTTGGGGCTGTGATGGTCAGAGGTCAGTCAGGTTGGGGCTGTGATGGTCAGAGGTCAGTCAGGTTGGGGCTGTGATGGACAGTGGTCAGGGAGGTTGGCGCTGTGATGGTCAGTGGTCAGGGAGGTTAGGGGGTATGATGGACAGTGGTCAGGAAGGTAGGGGGTGTGATGGACAGTGGTCAGGAAGGTTGGCGCTGTGATGGTCAGTGGTCAGGGAAGTTGGGGCTGTAGTAAGCTGTGGTCAGGGAGGTTGGGGCTGTGATGGTCAGTGATCAGAAAGGTTGGAGCTGTGGTGGTCAGGAAGGTTGGATCTATGGTGGTCAGTCAGGTTGGAGCTTTGGTGGTCAGTGGTCAGGGAAGTTGTGGCTGTGGTGGTCAGGAAGGTTGGAGCTGTGATGGTCAGTGGTGAGGGAGGTTGGGGCTGTGATGGTCAGGAAGGTTGGAGCTGTGGTGTAAGGAAGGTTGGAGCTGTGGTGTAAGGAAGGTTGGAGCTGTGATGGTCAGTGGTCAGGGAAGTTGTGGCTGTGGTGGTCAGGAAGGTTGGAGCTGTGATCGTCAGTGGTCAGGGAAGTTGTGGCTGTGGTGGTCAGGAAGGTTGGAGCTGTGATCGTCAGTGGTCAGGGAGGTTGGGGCTGTGATGGTCAGGAAAGTTGGAGCTGAGGTGGTCAGTGGTCAGGGAGGTTGGGGCTGTGGTGGTCAGTCAGTTTGGGGGTGTAATGTGCAGTGGTCAGTCAGGTTGAGGCTGTGCAGTGGTCAGCCTTATAATCTTTTCCTATGTTCCTGACTCTTCTTCTGCATGTCTCTTGGTCACAGCTGAGTCCTCTGCTCTGAGCTCTGCTGACAGCTTTTCTCCAACCTCCCTGATCTTCTCTTTTGTCTCTTGTCATCTGTTTCTTGTCTGGGACTGTGAAGTTGGGAGACCCTCCTCCTGCACCCCAGGCTCTCCTCCTTTTCCAGCACTGCCTCCTGTCCTTCCCACACTCTCCCTGCTCCTCTTTCATCTTTGTCCCTCTCTACCGCCCCCTCTCATCACTCACCCCATCCCTCCTTCACTATGGGATAATATTCACTCCTTCTAAATTGTTTAAATCTATAACACTGATCCACAAACAAATCTCTATACTATGCACAAAGAAAATACATCTCACCCCTGCCTGCAGCTGAGGACATGCAGCAGATGTAAAGTCCCTCTATTCACACTTCCATCCAACCAGCAGACCTGTCCCATTGTAGAACTGGGGACTTGGGCTGACCTGCTGCTGCCATCTAGTGACCATGGTGTGGAAATGACATCAATACACTTTGGTAATAACTCTACAGCTGCATTACTTTTTTTTCAGTCTCAGTGTGCAAAATCTAAAGCCCCCCCCCCCCCCCCCCCCCATCCCCTTCCCCAGTCTAAAATGTGAAAAATGTAAATGTTACTTATCAGTGGGAAACCTGAGCCTGGGATGATGCACACAACCACCTTGATTAAATTAACTTCACATCACATCAGAGGTTCCCCCTTCACATCCAAGGTCCCTCCCCCCTTCACATCAGAGGTTTCCCCTCCCCTGCTTCACATCAGAGGTTCCCCCATTACGTGGGAGGTTCACCCATCACATCAGAGACCCCCTTCATATGAGAGGTATCCCATCACATCAGAGGTCCCCCCATCATATCAGAGCCCCACATCACATGATAGGTCCCCCAATCAGATGAGAGGTCCCCCATCACCTCTGAACTCCCATCACATTAGAGGTCTCCCATCACATCTGAACCCCCCCCCCCCCATCAAACCCCCCCTTTACATCAGAGGTCCCTCCATCACATCAGAGCCCCCGTCACATCAGAGATTCCCCCATCACACCAGAATCCCCCTTCACATGAGAGGTCCCACATCACATCAGAGGTTCCCCCTTCACATCCGAGCCCCCCTTCACATGAGAGGTCCCCCATCACATCAGAGGTTCACCCATCACATCAGAGGTCCCTCCATCACATCAGAGCCCCCTGTCACATCAGAGGTTCCCCCATCACATCAGAATCCCCCTTCACATGAGAGGTCCCACATCACATCAGAGGTTCCCCCTTCACATCAGAGTTCCCTCCATCACATCAGAGCCCCCCATCACATCAGAGGTTCCCCCTTCACATCCGAGCCCCCCTTCACATGAGAGGTTCCCCCATCACATCAGAATCCCCCTTCACATGAGAGGTCCCCCATCACATCAGAGATTCCCCCATCACATCAGAGGTCCTTCCATCACATCAGAGCCCCCCGTCACATCAGAGGTTCCCCCTTCACATCCGAGCCCCCCTTCACATGAGAGGTCCCCCATCACATCAGAGGTTCCCCCATCACATCAGAGGTCCCTCCATCACATCAGAGCCCCCGTCACATCAGAGGTTCCCCCGTCAAATCAGAGGTTCCCCCGTCACATCAGAGGTTCCCCCATCACATCAGAGCCCACGTCACATCAGAGGTTCCCCCGTCAAATCAGAGGTTCCCCCGTCAAATCAGAGGTTCCCCCGTCACATCAGAGGTTCCCCCATCACATCAGAGCCCACGTCACATCAGAGGTTCCCCCATCACATCAGAGCCCACATCACATCAGAGGTTCCCCCGTCACATCAGAGGTTCCCCCATCACATCTGAACCCCCCCTTCCATCAGACCCCCCCTTCACATGAGAGGTTCCCCATTACATCAGAGCCCCCTTCACATCAGAGGTTCCCCCATCACATCAGAATCCATCTTCACATGAGAGGTCCCACATCACATCAGAGGTTCCCCCATCACATCAGAATCCCCCTTCACATGAGAGGTCCCCCATCACATTAGAGGTTCACCCATCACATCTGAACCCCCCCCTTCCATCAGACCCCCCTTCACATGAGAGGTTCCCCATCACATCAGAGGCCCCTTCACATCAGAGGTTCCCCCATCACATCAGAGCCCTCCTTCACATCAGAGGTCCCTCCATCACATAAGAGCCCCCCGCCACATCAGAGGTTCCCCCATCACATCAGAATCCCCCTTCACACGAAAGGTCCCCCCATCACATCAGAGGTTCCCTCATCATATCAGAGCCTCCCTTCACATGAGAGGACCCCCAATCACATGAGAGGTTCCCCCTTCACACCAGAGCCCCCCCCCCTTCACACCAAAGGTCCCCCATCACATCAGAGTGACACATTACAAGAGAGGTCCCCCAATCACATGAGAGGTCCTCCAATTAGATGAGAGGTTCCCCATTCACATCAAAGGTTTCCCTATTACATCAGAGGTTCCCCCATTACATCAGAGTTCCCCCCATCATATCAGAGCCCCACATCACATGATAGGTCCCCCAATCAGATGAGAGATCCCCCATCACATCAGAGGTCCCCCCATCATATCAGAGCCCCACATCACATGATAAGTCCCCCAATCACATTAGAGGTCCCCCAATCATATCAGAGCCCAGAGCCCCCCTTCTCATGAAAGTTCCCTCTATCTTATCAAATCCCCCCTTCATATCAGAGCCCCCCATTACATTAGAGCCCCCCATCAAGAGTCCCTACTTCATGTCAGAAGCCTCAATCTCAGAAGAGGTCCATCACAGTGGTGTAGTAGTTTGAACTTTCGCCTTGCAGAAAAAGGGTCATTGGTGCCTGCATGGATTTCCTCCGGGTGCTCCAGTTTCCTCCTACACAAAGACATGCTGGGAGGGTGATTGGCTCCTGTCTACATTGGCCCCATTATGTGTATGTATGGATGTGAGTAAGGGACCTTAGATTGTAAGCTCCTCGAGGGCGGCGACTGATGTGAATGTATAATATATATGTAAAGCACTGCGTAAATTGACAGTGCTATATAAGTAATAAATAAATGAATTCTTCATGTCAGAGTTCCACCATGATCTACATGATATACATCAGAGCCCCCCGTCCCCATCCCCCATCACACCAGAATCCCTGACATATATCAGAGCCCCCCCATCACATCAGAATCCCCCATCACCACAGAGTCACCCATCTCTGATTCAGGGCAAACTGGGTCTCATGCTATTGACGCTCTGGGAAAAGCCAAGGTTGGGAAACACTGCTCTAGACCAGCACTTCCCAACCTACTATCTCCTACCTGAGGGGCCACAGGGGAAGCTGACAATCGCTGTAGTAGTCGCTGCTACTACAGTAGTAGCTGTTACCTTCCAGGTCCTGTGTTGTGCAGCTTCCCCTCTGCTCACTGACCACAGGAAGTCACTTGCTTGGCAACACTGCCATTCACAGAACATCATGGATTATTTAATGAATATAAGGGCCGGTGATGTCATAATCTCCACCCTGTCTAATAACAGACCACTTTGTATTCATTAAAAAAAAAAATAATAATACAAGCAATTCTGTGAATGGAGGCAGTGCCTAAAAAGGACACTGACACTCATTTATATCAGTCTCTGATCTATTTTATCTTTATTTATTTGTTTTTCAGCAGACTCTTTTGTTTACACAGATGTGTCCCCTGTACTGAGAAAAGGATACATTTCCTTCCCTGTGAGGAAAAAAAAGATACAATGTATCTTTTTACAGAGGGGGGGGGGGGGGACATGTATAATAATAATCGTTAACCACTTTCAGACCGGACCATTTTGCTGGCTTAAGACCACTTTTTTGCAATTCGGCACTGCGTCGCTTTAACTGACAATTGCGCGGTCGTGCGACGTGGCTCCCAAACAAAATTGATGTCCTTTTTTTCCCACAAATAGAGCTTTCTTTTGGTGGTATTTGATCACCTCTTCGGTTTTTATTTTTTGCGCTATAAACAAAAATAGAGCGACAATTTTGAAAAAAACACATTATTTTTAACTTTTTGCTATAATAAATATCCCCCAAAAATATATAAAAAAACGTTTTTTTTTCCCTCAGTTTAGGCCGATACGTATTCTTCTACATATTTTTGGTTAAAAAAAAATCGAGAAATCGAAAAAAAAGAGATTATTGATTGGTTTGTGCAAAATTTATAGCGTTTACAAAATAGGGGATAGTTTTATGGCATTTTTATTCATATTTTCTTTTTACTAGTAGATCAGCGATTTTTATTGTGACTGCGACATTATGGCGGACACATCGGACATTTTTGTCACATTTTTGGGGCCATTGTCATTTATACAGCAATCAGTGCTATACAAATGCAGTGATTCCTGTGTAAATGACACTGGCAGTGAAGGGGTTAACCAGGGAGTGGCAGTGTAGGGGTTAAGTGTGTCCTAGGGGCGTGTTACTAACTGTGGGGGGGCGTGGCTGTGTATTAGTGAACACTGATCTCTGGTCCAATCACAGGGAGCAGAGATCAGTGTTACTTGTTGCTAGGCAGAACGGGGAGATGCTGTTTACATCGGCATCTCCCAGTTCAGCCTCCCCATGAGACGATCACGGGTATCCCTGCGGCGATCGAGTCCTCGGGACCCTGACCGGCACGCCGTCGGCGCGCACGCAATGGCAGGGCAGCAATTACGGGTGGCAGTGACTTACATATGCCTTCGTTTCTGCATGCGAACACAGAGGGACGGGGGCACTTTACACACACACATATATATATTTTTTTGTTTCTCTTATTTATTTTATTTTATTTTTACACTGTCTCTTTAAGTTTATTTTTTCAGAGACCGCAAAATCCCTCCTTTGCATTTAAAATCATTCAGAACGCTAAGTTTGTCAGTTTTGCGTGCTGTCATTTTTTAAAATTTGGCGCCTTTAAGTCTCCAGTAAACCAGAAGTGATGTCATGACATGTCATGACATCTCTTCCCGGTTATTAGATCTGAGACCCGATTAAAGCCGATTCCAAATTTGTTTGGGTCTCCGACCAGCCAGGGGTCATGCCCGCTGGTCGCTCGGGCCTCCTGGCGTCAGACGGACGAGGGAGACTGACCTTAAAGTGGAGCTCCAGCCAAAAGTGGAACTTTCATTTGTACCCCCCCCCCCCCCACCGGTGCCACAATTGGCATCTTTTGGGGGGGAGGAGGGACAGGATACCCGTCTTTGGGTATCCTGTTCCCACTTCCGGGAGTCCAGGCTGTGGCCGCGTGACATCACCATGGGGCTCCCTCCTCCTCTCCCTGTCACCGGGCCATAAGGAGAGAGGAGCGGAGCCTTGCGCATGCGCAGTAGGGTTCCTGGCGTGAAGCCGTCAGGCTACACTGCTGGGTACCCTTACCCGCAATGGCGACGGCAGCACCTGACAGCTGATGGAAACACCGCTTTAAGTTAGGAGGCAGGGGGAAGGAAAAGCTGGGCCATTGCTTCTCCTCCCAGTTGAACAGAAAGTGTGTCCTGAGACCCGATTGGGTCTCAAGACCTGCTTCCTGATTGGCCGGGAGGTGAATCAGGAAGACAATAGCGAATATTTATTTGCTATTGTCCCACAAGTGGGTGGGCATCAGGGTGCAGCCCACCCTTTTTTGAAGCCACTTAGAGCCTCAGGCTCTAATCACGTGTTTCAAAAACAACAAAAAAAGCCCCATTAGAATCCATGCGTCCGGCGCCCTGCATGTAGATTAGAGGACCGGGTGCACTTGCTTCCATTGCAAGTCGATCCAGAGGAAGGCCTGCTGCAGCAATTTGGTTCATATAAAAGCCTGATCCAAATTGCTGCAGTAGGGGAAAAAATGATTTCCTGAACCCCCGAGACCATCGGATATTCCCTGGATCAACTTTACCTATAAATGTCAGTTATATTATGTACACTTTGTTATAGGAATCTACTGAGCTGGCCAGAACCACCTCTGGAGGGAGTCTATTCCACATTTTCCCAGCTCTTACTGTGAAGAAACCTTTCCGTATTTTGTAATTGTTACAAAGAAAAATATATATTTTTTCTCCAATAAAAAATGTATTCTGAATAAAAACCAAAAATAAAAAACTACAGTGCGCAGGCTTCCTGTAATATCTGTAGACAGATTGCTCGGGGCACTCAGGACAGATCGCTCGGGGCACTCAGGGCAGATCGCTCGGGGCACTCAGGGTAGATCGCTCGGGGCACTCACGGCAGATCGCTCGGGCACTCAGGGCAGATCGCTCGGGGCACTCAGGGTAGATCGCTCGGGGCACTCACGGCAGATCGCTCGGGGCACTCAGGGCGGATCACTCGGGCACTCAGGGCAGATCGCTTGGGGCACTCAGGGCAGATCGCTCGGGGCACTCAGGGCAGATCGCTCGGGGCACTCAGGGCAGATTGCTCGGGGCACTCAGGGCAGATCGCTCGGGCACTCAGGGCAGATCGCTCGGGGCACTTAGGGCAGATCGCTCGGGGCACACAGGGCAGATCGCTTGGGGCACTCAGAGCAGATCACTCGGGGCACTCAGGGCAGATCGCTCGGGGCACTCAGGGCAGATCGCTCGGGGCACTCAGGGCAGATCACTCAGGGCAGATCACTCGGGGCACTCAGGGCAGAAATATAACAACAGTCACAACAACATGAAAGGGGTTGTAAACCCTCAAGGCTTTTTACCTTGATGCATTTTTTTCATTAAGGTGAAAAACCTGCTGTTCTGCAGTCCCCCCCCCCTTTTTTTCTTACTTGAGCCCGATCTGATCCAGAGATGTGCACAAGTGCAGCAGCTCCAGCCGCTGTCTCTCTCCTCATCGGACTGATTGATAGCAGCAGGAGTGGAACTTTATAGCATAACATCTTCTTTCCAAGAAAATTGGGTTATGTATATTAGGGATGAGCCGAACACCCCCCGGTTCGGTTCGCACCAGAACTTGCGAACGACCCCCGCGTTCGGTACGAACGTTAGAACCCCATTGAAGTCTATGGGACTCGAACGTTCGAATTGGAAAGTGCTAATTTTAACGGCTAATATGCAAGATAGTGTGCTAAAAAGGGTTTGGCGACCTGCCTCCTGCCTCAGGGGACATGGGTCACTGCAAAAAAAAGTTTTAAAAACTACCGTTTTGGCGGGAGCACTGATTTTAATGACGATTAAAGTGAAAAAAAAAAGTGAAATATTCCTTTAAATATGGTGCCTGGGGGGTGTCTGTAGTATGCCTGTGAAGTGCCACGTGTTTCCCGTGTTTAGAACAGTCCCTGCACAAAATGACATTAAACGGAAATAACACTTAAAACTGCTTGCGGTTTTAATGTTATATCTGGTTCCTGCAATATGGTTGAAAATCATTCAGAAAAATGGCATGGGTAGCCCTCCCTGCCCATTACCAGCCCCTTTGGGTCTTGTACGCATATTAAGGGGAACCCCGTACCCATATTAAAAAAAGGAAATGCGTGTGGCCCCCAGGCCCTATATACTCAGAACAGCAGTATACAGGCGGTGCAAACAAGACAGGGACTGTGTAGGTTTGTTGTGTTAAGTTGAATCTGTTTGTCATTTTCAACCGGTACATTTTTAAAGTGTAGCTCCAGTCAAAAAAAATATCTTTAAGCTTTTTGGAAAACATAGGGAAGGGTTATCACCCCTGTATAATTTGTTTTGTCGTCCATCTTTTTTCATCTCACTTGCTGCTGTCTCCTTGCGTTTGCAAGTAGGAGATGTTTGTAAGTTGGATGTTTGAAAGTAGGGGCCTGCCCTATATTATAGCGGTATGTACTGGGTACAGAGCACGCAGACAGCACGCACTATCTCCTAACACTACTGACTGCAAGCTCTATTATTAACCACTTGTTAGCCCAATGTTTGCATAAAGTGAAAGATGAAGTTATGCTGAGTAAATAGATATCAAACATGTCACTCTTCAAAATTGCACATGCCCGTGGAATGGCGCCAAACGTCGCTACTTAAAAAATCCATATAGGCGACGCTTTAAATTTTTTTTTACTGGTTACATGTTTTGAGTTGCAGAGGAGGTCTAGGACTAGAATTATTGCTCTCGCTCTAACATTCTCGGCGATACCTCACATGTGTGGCACATGCGAGCACATGGGGACATGGGCGCTTTAATTTTTATTTTATTTTTTTATTGTTCATTTACTATTTATTTTAGTTTGACATTTTTTTTCCCAAAAATATATTTTTGATCACTTTTATTCCTATTACAAGAAATGTAAACATCCCTTGTAATAGGAATATAGGGTGACAGGTCCTCTTTACAGTGAAATCTGGGGGGTCAATATGACCCCACATCTCACCTCTAGGCTGGGAAGCCTGAAATAAAAAATAAAAAAAAGATTCTGGCTTTGATCGTACTGGCGAGTTGGTAGAAGCACCGGAGGGCGGTGAGGGGTGGGAGGCGTCTATGGCTGGGTACTTCAGGGTATCACCGAGTATGGCTGGGTATCTCTGAGTATGGCTGGGTATGGCAATTTATGGCAGGGTATTACAGAGTATTGGCGGGGTATTGGCGGGGTACTACAGAGTAATAGCAGGGTACTGCAGAGTATTGGCGGGTACTGCAGAGTATTGGGGGGTACTGCAGAGTAATGGGGGTTACTGCAGAGTAATGGGGGGTACTGCAGAGTAATGGCGGGGTACTGCAGAGTAATGGCAGGGTACTGCAGAGTAATGGCAGGGTACTGCACTGCAGAGTAATGGCAGGGTACTGCACTGCAGAGTAATGGCAGGGTACTGCACTGCAGAGTAATGACGGGGTACTGCACTGCAGAGTAATGGCGGGGTACTGCACTGCAGAGTAATGGCGGGGTACTGCAGAGTAATGGCGGGGTAGTGCAGAGTAATGGCAGGGTACTGCACTGCAGAGTAATGGCGGGGTACTGCACTGCAGAGTAATGGCGGGGTACACTGCAGAGTAATGGCGGGGTACTGCAGAGTAATGGCAGGGTACTGCAGAGTATGCACTGGTATTGCAGAGTATTGGCAGGGAATTGAGGGGTTAAATTCGGTGAGCAGCGATGTGGGCACTGCAGATGCAGCCCACATCGCTGCTGACACCGATCTCTTTCCCCTCCGCTGTACCGATCGGTACAGAAAGGGGAGGGAGGAACAGGCGTCATAACATGACGCCGGTTTGTTTCCAAGTGATCACTCCGTCATTTGACGGAGCAATCACGTGGTAAACGGCCGCTATGAGCGGCCGTTTACCGTAATGCGCCGGGTCCTATGGACCCGGCGGTCACGGATGCTCTCGAGTGCGCACACCTCGGGGCACGCGAGAGCAGAATTCTGGGAGGCCGTTAATTAACGGCCTCTCAGAGTTAAACAACCGCCCTGAAGCCGTTAATCGGCAATGGGCAGTTGTTAAGTGGTTAAAGCTAGATCACTAGCTATATAGGTGAGGTGAATATAGTGGTGTATACTGCAGTCAGGGCACAGACAACAACCACTACACAGCAGCAAGATAGGAAATCAACCAAAAACGATTGGTGTGTACTGTGTTGAAGGTACACAGAACACCCACTGCTTCAGATGCAAAGTAACACACTACAGGAGGCCGCCTTAAAGGCGGCCTTATATAGTGTGGGGCGTGCACTACACAGTCTGAGCTATGATTGGCCACAGGCATCCTGCCTGTGGCCAATCATGGCTCTCCTCGCTGCCGGCGCTGCGATTGGCCAAGCATGCGGGGTCACAGTGCATGCTTGGCCAATCATCGGACAGCAATGCACTGCGCCAACGCAGTGCATTGTGGTCCGCGCGCGCGTCACTCGAATTTTGACGCGAACGGCCAAAACGTTCGGAATTCGCCGAACGCACGAACAGCCAATGTTCGAGTCGAACGTACGTTCGACTCGAACACGAAGCTCATCCCTAATGTATATAGTGTGTTTTTGCATTTACTTTTATTTTTTTTAAAGTATATATTTTTTTTAAATTGCTTTAAAAAAATATATATGATTTTCTAGCAACAATTACTGATTTTTACATGTAAACAAAAGTGTCAGAAAAAGGCCTGAAGCTAAAGTGGATACAGATGTAAAGCTCTGCCTAGATTGATGGCGCTAAATAAAATAATAATAAATAAATGAATGAAAATAAATTAAAAAGTGTCATTTTTAAACCTGTGTGTCAGGACCTCAGAGGAGGCCCCAAAAAATGTTTCATTCTCTACGGATTGTACTAATTTCTATTTAACTGATGTTTTCTATATTTTTTTTTTTTTGGGGGGGGGGGGGGGGAGAGGTCCCACAGGGACAACACTGTGACAATACAGGTTGCAAAGGATACAGAAATAAAAGAATATCATATTAGATAGGCATAAGTGGTGTTACATCTCATTGCATTTTGCTATACATTGTATCGTAGGTTAAATCTTTTTTTTTTATTATTCTTGTATCGGGATCCCAATGTAACCCCCCGGGGTCCACACACTGATCCTCTGACATCTCGGCTATAGAGGTCATTCTGCTTTTGTCTCTTCTGGTTTACCGACTCTCCGGGGGGGGGGGGGGGTGACACATTCTTTATTAGAAGGTTTTTACATGGCTGATCACTCACCAGGATTCCTGGATTGAACATCCTTATCCCTGGTGACTGTGGGATGGATGGCAACTGTATTTACCAACTGTACACATTCCAAATTCTAATGCTTTTGGATGTCTCTGTTCTATAGCTGTATTTCCATCCTTGAAGTCCCAGGATCGTCATTATTTATTTGAGAATCAGAATTAAAGCGGTATTAAAGCCAAAACTAAAAAAATGAAATATATTGAAGTTTGCAGCTGCTTCTGAAGACGTCGCTCACTGATGACGAAACGCGTCAAGATTGTCTTCCCAATGCGTCATTTTACGGCCCAGCAAGTGGAACACATGCCAGATTATAGGCGTGCACGTTCCACAAAGCTGTTTTTTTATTTTTATTTTTTTTGATTATTATTGCATTTGTGCCACTTTTTATAATCTGCGTTTTAAAATAAACATACCTAAGGAATTTGACACATTCTTTATTAGAAGATTTTCACATGGCTGGTCGCTTACCAAGATTCCTGGACTGAACATCCTTATCCCTGGTGACTGTGGGATGGACGGCAACTGTATTTACCAACCGTACACATTCCAAATTCTAATGCTTTTGGATGTCTGTTCTATAGCTGTATTTCCATCCTTGAAGTTCCAGGATCGTCATTATTTATTTGAGAATCAGAATTAAAGCGGTATTAAAGCCAAAACTAAAAAAAATGAAATATATTGAAGTTTGCAGCTGCTCCTGAAGACGTCGCTCACTGATGACGAAACGCGTCAAGCTTGTGTTCCCAATGCGTCACTTTACGGCCCAGCAAGTGGAACGCATGCCAGATTATAGGTGGGGTCCATCTTTTTTGCACATTCCAGAAGGCTGTTTTTTTTTTTTTTTTTTTGTTTGTTATTGCATTTGTGACGCTTTTTATAATCGTCATTTTAAAATAAACATACCTAAGGAATTTGACACATTCTTTATTAGAAGGTTTTCACATGGCTGGCCTCTCACCAGGATTCCTGGACTGAACATCCTTATCCCTGGTGACTGTGGGATGGACTTTTGCAGTTGTATTTGAATTTTGAAGCTTGTAGCTGCTTCTGAAGACGTCGCTCGCTGATGATGAAACGCATCAAGCTTGTGTTCCCAATTTTTTTAATTTTTTTGATTATTATTGCATTAGTGTTTTTATAATCGTCATTTTAAAATAAACATACCTAAGGAATTTTACACTATGAGAGGCTGTCTCTCCATTCGTTTTCTTCCTGCCTAATCACGCTGGAGAGATCATAAAGGGGAGAAGCAAGGATCCCTGAGAGTCACAGGAGACTGTATGGCAAGTAAACGTGTGAAATTTGTTTTGTTCCAAATTCTTTTTTTAACAAATTTTGACAAATTCATTAATTCAGAAATATCTGAATTAACGAAAATCCGTTTAATAAATTTTTCCCAATATTCGAAAAATTTGAAAATTCGAAAAAATCGTCAATCCGAAAATGTGAAAATTCGTAAATTTCTAAATTCGTAACTTCGTAAATTCAAAAATTTGTAAATTCATAAATCTGAAAACCAAAAACTTTGAAAATCTGAATTAATAGCTAACTAATAATAACTTAACAATTACTAACTATTAAATTATAGGTACTGGAATTTCCTTTCAAATTTGGCTGTTAGTGAACGTAACGAATATGAATTTATGTGAAATAACGAATGCCGCATCTAAGCGATTGGAACGTAACAAATTAATAATAATAAATAACAATAATAATAATAAAAACGTTTTATTCTTCTTCTTATTATTATTTATTATTAATTTGTTCCGCTCCATTCGTTTAGACGCGGCATTCGTTATTTGAGAAAATTCGTAACTTTGGATACATTTGTATTTGTTACGTTCACTCACAGCCTATAATTTAATTGTTAGTTATTATTAGTTATTCTTTCGAATTTTTGGATTTTCTTTCTTACTTTTGAATTTTCAAATTTACACATTTACGAATTGCAATCATAACGATTGACCCGAAAAACAAAACAAAACAATGAAACAAAAATGAACGAATTTTTCGACAGTGCACATGTCTAATGGCAAGGGAGTCACTGACATCTGGTGAGTGATTGCACTAAAGACTTTTTTCACTTTTATTACACTATTTCACTTTATTTCTAATTTCTTGGCACCAACGTGCAATATTTACTACAGTTTATCAATTGTAGCACGTATGAGCATATTTATATCCCATTTATATGCAGTGGTGGCTGATGCTAAATAGTATTTTGGGGGGGGGGGCAGCGAACTAACGCTATGTAACCCCCCCTGAGGGAGAGATGGAAGGGTAGCCGCAAGCACCCCCCACCCCCAGATCTACGAGAACACAGCGGAAATCCAACACCGCCACCCCCCCCCCACGGAAGACTGACCTTAACTTAGGAAGCAGGGGGAAGGAAGAGCCGGGCCGTTGCTTCTCCTCCCGGTGGAGCAGGAAGTGTGTCCTGAGACCCAATTGGCCTAGGAGTCCTAAGACCTCCTTGACCAATCAGGTCTCAAGACCTGCTTCCTGATTGGCTGAGAAGAGAATCAGGAAAACAATAGCCAATATTAAATCGCTGTAATAAATCGCTATTGTCACACAACTGGGTGGGCTCCGGGCGCATTGCTCTGCGCCCCGAGCCCACCCTTTTTTTAAGCCAGTTAGAGCCTCGGGCTCTCATCATGTGCTTCAAAAAAAAAAAAAAAACCCCCGTAGAAAACCATGTGTCCGGTGCCCTGCATGGAGATTCGGGGCTGGGCGAATGGACTAGGGGGGTGGCGCCCCTGCGCCCCGTATGGACAGGCCGCCACTACTTATATGGTATAGCAAGCAGCGCTGCCTGAGATTTTTGCAGTTTACCAATCATAACATGTGGCGGCTGCGTTACTTTTCTTATTTTTTTGGGCTTTTTTCACTCTTTTGTGATCTGGCCAGTAATACACCTCCTGTATTAGAACACCCCCCCCCCCCCCCCCACTCTGGAGGAAGGAGCACAGGGAGCACCTTTGGATGGCAGCATTGTTAGTCTGGCAGGAGATGAGTGTTAGATGGACTATCAGATTCAGATACACTAACAAATTGAAGCGGAACTCCAGCTCAATCTTTATAATCAGTTGCAGCAAACAGTTTCCCCCCCCCTTTTTATAATAAAAAACTGATCATTGTAAGCACCCCTGTCAGTGTTAAGTGGTTTGTCTCATCCCTGTAAACTGATACATACTGCTTATGCTTTTGAAAAGCAACAGACTTGCTCTGGCCGGATCACCAGCTGAAAATAGAAGAAATTCTAAAAAAGAAATGAATGCATCACAATGTAAACAAGGCAGATCCCCGTTCTGACAGGGAAGTACAGAGAAGTTGGTCTGCTCCTAGTAATCAGAACAGGGATCTCTGAGTAATTCCTGTCAGTCCATCCCCCCACACAGTTAGAAAGCACCTCCCTGGGATACACTTAACCCCTTGATCGCCCCCTAGTGTTAACCCCTTCCTTGTCAGTGTCATTTACACAGTAATCAGTGCATTTTTATTTTTTTAGCACTGATCACTGTATTGGTGTCACTGGTCCCCAAAAGGTGTCACTTAGGGTCAGATTTGTCTGCCGCAATGTCGCAGTCCCACTAAAAATTGCCGATCGTTGCCATTACCAGTAAAAACAATAAAAAAAATCAAAAGTCCTTAAATATATCCCCGATTTTGTAGACGCTATAACTTTTGCGCAAACCAATTAATATACGCTTATTGGGATTTATTTTTTGTACCAAAAATATGTATCAGAAAACATTAAATTAAAATAATGAAGAAATTTATTTTTATTTTTTTTTGGATATGTATTATAGCAAAAAGTAAAAAAAAAAAATTGTTATATTATTTTCAAAATTGACTTTTTTTTTGTTTAAAGCGCAAAAAACAAAAAACAAAAAAAAAAACAGAGGTGATCAAATACCCCCAAAAGAATGCTCTATTTGTGGGGAAATCAGTTTTGTTTGGGTACAGCGTCGCACGACCGCACAATTGTGAGTTGAAGTAACGCTGTATCACAAAAAAATGGCCTGGTCATTAAGTGGTTAATGAAAGCAAGACGTTCTCTGATTGGATGAGGTGGTGATGTAATATTCCCTTTCTTCAGGGGCGTACAGATAAGGGTCGCCATTACGACCCGACCACATGCTCCAGGGCGCCAGTCCGCCCCCCCCCCCCCGTGTAGACCTGGATAGGGGGGCGGTGGCATGTAGAGTAATCGATCCCTCCATGTAGCTGCAGAATGCCCGCTTCTCCTCCTAATCGGTTCCTCCAAATGCCGCTCCTGCCACCTCCCTATCCCTCTCCTGCTGCCCCGGGCCCCTGCATGCTCCCCTGCACCCCCCCCCCCCCCTGCTGCTGGGTTTCCTCCTCCCGCCGGCTGCTGCAGGAGATAATATCAGGATGGAGGGCAGAGAAGGGGCTGATAAAAGCGTCATTTGCCAACCCCTTCCTTGTCTTAATAAATCGAGTCAGTGATCAGTACCCATCTCTGACTTAATTTTTTATTCATTCATAGCTGAAGCATAGTAAACTGTGTTTACTACTATGCCTCAGTTTATGAATGAATGACTCTGTCCAGAGCTAATCCTGTCCATTCTTTCTGTGCAACCGAGGCTGCAGAGAAAGGGGACTGATGAATCTGCCGTCAGTCCCTTTCTCTCTCTCAAAAGTGAGATATGAGAGGGTCTGTTTAGACCCCTGATATTTTACCAAAGCCCCCAAATGGGGGTCCTAAAAAATATGTAAAAAAAATAAATAATAAAAAAATTAAATTGTAAAAAAATAAAATTGTTAAAAAATAAATAAAACAACAAAAAAAAAATGACTGACACAGTGGCCGAACTACCAAGGTCGCAACTGCTCTGGAGTTCCGTCACGGTTGGGGGAACCCAAGACCAGGGCCGTCTTTAAGGCAGGGCAAAAGGGGCAGCCGCCCTGGGCCCTGTCATTGTTGTGGGGCCCAAAGCAGCTGCCTCATACTTGCCAACTATCACAGTTTAAATTCCCTTGTCCTTTGAAGTTTTAGTCCTGTGCTGTGTCCTGATATCTCAGTGCGAAGTGTTGCTACTAATACTGCCCAGCTCTGCCCTATTGTTGTGTACAGATGACTCACCTGCAGACCCTGTGTTTACATGTAAATAACCAGCATTCATAGTGTAACTGCTTTACCATGACACAAGACTAAAGATTGAAAGTGATATAGAAAGTATAGTAGCCACGGGATTACAATGATAGCCAGACACAGAGCATTTTCAGAAGGAGAAGTTGTAGGGTGGCAATGTTAATATTATTGCTGTAGTTCTGTTTTAGATATGGGAAATTAAAGAAAAAAATTAATCTTTATGGTAAGCTAAAACCTACTAAAAAGAATTCTAAACCATTGTGTGCATGGCCAAAAAAATTATTTTTTTTGTTTTGTTTTTTGGATCATTCGTTATGATCGAGATTCGTTATTTCGAATAAATTTGTAAATTTGGAAAAAAATTTAATTCCGTGCGTTCCATTTGTATAATTACTTCGGTAATTTGTGAATTCTAAAAAATTTGAATTTGGTACATTCCATTCGTATAGATGTAGTATTCGTTATTTTGAAAATTTGTAAATTCTGCGAAATTTGTAAGAGTTACGTTCACTATTGCCACGTACACACGATCGGAATTCCCGTCGGAAAAAGCTCTGATGGTTTTCCCGACTGAATTCCGACGGAATTCCGCACAAGCTGTCTTGCCTACACGCAAACAAAAATATCTTGTTTGCCTACACGCGGTCACACCAAATTCCGATCGTTTAGAACGCGGTGACGTACAACGCGTAAGACGGGACTAGAAAAAGGAAGTTCAATAGCCAGTAGCCAATAGTTTCCGTCTCGTAGTTGAATCTGAGCATGCGTGAGTTTTGGCGTGTCGGAATTGCATACACACTTCCATTTCCATTAGAAAGTTTTTCCGTTGGGAAAATTGAGAATATGCTATCAATTTTTGGCTGGCGGAAAATTGGAGCAGCTAAATTCCGATGGAGCATACACACGGTCGCATTTTCCGATGAAAAGATCTCATCGGTCTTTTTCTGGCCGGAATTCCGATCGTGTGTACGCAGCATAACAGGCAGACAAATTTGAAAGGAAATTCCAATACCTATAACTTATTCTTATTTTTTTAATACCTTTAATTTAATAATTTATAAATTTTATTAAAGTTTTTATTATTATTTATTAATAATAATAATAATAATAAACTATAATAATAGTTAATAAACGTAATCATTTAATTATAATAGAAATGATCCCAAAAAAAATTTGTTCTTTTGGATTTTCAAATTTTCTGATTTTTGTTCTTATTTTCAGATTTTCGTTCTTTCAAATTTTCATTGTTTCAAATTTTCAGATTTTAGAATTTCGGATTTTAGAATATTGGATTTTCAGATATTAGAATATCGGATTTTTGGATATTAGAATTTTTGGATTTTCGTTCTTTCTACTTTTTTGGATTTTCGGATATTAGAATATCGGATTTTATAATTTTGGATTTTCGTGTTACTTTCTACCTTTTTGTAGAAATTGTCCAGCCCGCTTCTAGCAAGGGGGACCTAATAAAGTGGCCGGTGAGTGTATATGTAAAGCACTGTGTAAATTGACAGGGCTATATAAGTACCTGTAATAAATAAAATAAATAAGCTGATGAAATATCAGGGTCCACTTAGAGTTGCCACCAGTTCATGTGTCCGGGTTTCAGTCCACCTGAAACCCGAACACATGATTCAGAAAGGAATGTGGCTCAGAACAAATAGGAGGGGGAGGGGCATAGGTGTGCACCCCAAAGCTCAAACACACATGCGCAGTAGATAAATGAATAAATAAAGTCGCGCTATGGAAAAATCAGATCTCCAATGTGATAGAAATATGTGAAATAAAATTAGAAAAATGGAGAGAGAAAAGGAAATATACTGGGTTAGAGCTGCCTGTGCCTGAAGCCCTCACTTCCTTATTGGGGAGGAGAGGGAAATGAAAAGTGTGAAATAAAAAGGTTATGGCGCTAAACCCTATCAGTGATGAGATGAGTTAACTTATCATCAAAACCTGGTGTTTATTTTTTATATAAAAAGAAAAAGAAAAAACTGTTGGTGATACCGTGCAGAGATATCCTAAAGCAATTTTATCCAAAGAAAATTGTATGTGATTGATGTGGAGTCAACATTCATGTTCCATTGTAATTGAAACCAAATTGGGTGTTAAATTATCCTATACGTATCAACCATTTAAATGTGCAAAATGGTGGAAATAATGTTAGTATTCAACAATGTGCTAGTTTAAAACAGATTGTGCAAACATGTGCAAAAAAATGTGCAAAAAACACGTGCAAAAAACAACTAAAGGTCAGAGCAACCAAGGATCAGAAATAATTCAACCAAAAAATCGCATGAAGACGCAAAATGTGCAAATAGACAATAACTAAGGATCAAAACAACCAGGGGTCTGAAATATTTTCAACCAATAATCGCATGAAGACGCATCTGTGTTCAATGTAAGTCCAAAATTAATATTTGGCTTAGTAATACTGCCTCTTCAGATTATTGTTGTAATTGGTACAAAAAGTCAATAGGGAATATTTGATTCACTCGTGCAAATAGTGCGGGTTTTCAATTAGAGAACTTCATCCCCGGTGCGCCACTCAGTGCTATAGTATGTGAATGCTCTCACCAGAGTTAATGCCCCTGTGGGGCTGGATGGACCTTCACAATGTAAGCCACTGTGTCGCTCTCTGGCTGCTGCTGGTGCACTGGGTGAAGCTTCGTTATTCCGTCCGTATGGTATCCAACGTTAATTATATAAGGAAAGACATGTCCATAGTGTAATACGTTCTTAACCAAATCGTTCGTTTATTAATATTAAGATCTACTCACATTTTACATTAAAAGCATATGCGTATAGAAAAAACTCAGCCGTTCGTCTCAAACGGGTGCACACAACGTGGCCACGCCCTACGCGTTTCGTCACTACGACGTCCTCTGGAGCCATGATTCACTCATCTTCATTTACTTAGATACACTTTTCCTGACAGGAGCCCCCTGCAGGGTGGAGCACACGTCCCCCCCGCTGCCTCACCTCCACAAATGAGATCTGGCTGCCAGAGATACAGAACCCGGGTGTCAGGATGAACGATGACTTTTATCTGGAGGCAATTTGGGCAAAAAGAAAACATCCTGGATTTGTTAAAGCAATGAAAAAAAGAATGGAAAGCAGCTGGAGCCGTCCTGTCCAATCACATTACAGTAAGAGGGAAGCCGACAAGTCAGAACGAATGTCTGTTTAAAACCAGATGAGAAAAATGTGCCGCAACTGGAAAAAAACAGAAGTCTGGGGCCTCGTGTGATGTCATCTCTGTGTGATGTCATCTCTGTGCGATGTCATCCCTGTGTGATGTAATCTCTGTGTGATGTAATCTCTGTGTGATGTCATCTATGTGTGAAGTCATCCCTGTGTGGTGTCATCTCTGTGTGATGTCATCCCTGTGTGATGTCATCTCTGTGTGGTGTCATCTCTGTGTGGTGTCATCCCTGTGTGATGTCATCTCTGTGTGATGTCATCCCTGTGTGATGTCATCTCTGTGTGATGTCATCTCTGTGTGAAGTCATCCCTGTGTGGTGTCATCTCTGTGTGATGTCATCCCTGTGTGATGTCATCTCTGTGTGGTGTCATCCCTGTGTGATGTCATCTCTGTGTGATGTCATCCCTGTTTGATGTCATCCCTGTGTGATGTCATCTCTGTGTGATGTCATCCCTGTGTGATGTCATCTCTGTGTGATGTCATCCCTGTGTGATGGTCATCCCTGTGTGGTGTCATCTCTGTGTGATGTCATCCCTGTGTGATGTCATCTCTGTGTGATGTCATCCCTGTGTGGTGTCATCCCTGTGTGATGTCACCCCTGTGTGGTGTCATCTGTGTGTGATGTCACCCCTGTGTGGTGTCATCCCTGTGTGGTGTCATCTCGGTGTGGTGTCATCCCCGTGTGATGTCATCCCCGTGTGATGTCATCTGTGGGTGATGTAGTCCTTGTGTGGTGTCATCTCAGTGTGATGTCATCCCTGTGTGATGTCATCCATGTGTGATGTCATCCCTGTGTGGTGTCATCTCTGTGTGATGTCATCCCTGTGTAGGATATGTCCGCTTGGTGACTTCAGACTGTATGCTTACTGTGGACGAGTGCGGGTGTATCAAGATGGCCGTGACGGATCGCCACTAAGGTTGCATTTTCTGATGGGTAGTGGCTTTCTGATAGAACACCGGCTTTGTTTCCAGCTGGTCGCTCGGGCCTCCCGGTGGGAGCCTGGGAGAGCGGCGGAGGGCGGCGGGAGTCGGGGACGTCCCCTCCCACTGCTTGTAATAACATCTGAGCGGCTGTTATCACAAGAAAGCTGACCATCGGCTTTAAAAAAACACGGCATATCCTCCCGACACAACCCCTTCAAGCCGAAGGCGGCATATTTGCGCTAGGTCGGCAAGAAGGGGTTAAATCTTGACGTGTGTGTGTGTGTGTGTGTGTGGTGTCCATTTACTCAGCACATCATCGTCTTTTATAACCTACCGGAAAAGTTGGGCGTTAGACTGTGTTAGCGTTCAAAAATTCATTGTAGTGCGCTGCTTTCCTGAAAATCTGCAGGTAACCTATAAAAATGTTTAAAGTGTCGCCTATACCGTATTTTGTCACCATTCCACGAATGTGCGCAATTTTAAAGCCTCAGGTTAGGTATCTGTTTACTCGGCGTGACATCATCTTTCACATTTTACGAAAATATTGGGGTAAATATTTTTATTTTATTTTTTTTATTCGTGAAAGGGTTTTTTTCCCCCAAAAAATTGCTTTTGCAAAACCACTATGCAAATACCATGTGACATAAAAAAAATTGCAAAGATCACCATTTTATTCCCTAGGGTCTCTGCTCAAGAAAAAAAAGTTTGGAGGTTCTGTATTATCTTCTATAAAAACAAAAAAAAAACATAAAACAATGAATGTTTTTGCTTATAAACAAAAAGTGCCAGAAAAAGCGTCGGCAAGAGGTTGAAGAACATGAGACAGCTAAGAAAAAGAAAACTTTTCTTGAGTTGCATAAGCGCCCGGCTAGCTCAGTCGGTAGAGCATGAGACTCTTAATCTCAGGGTCGTGGGTTCGAGCCCCACGTTGGGCGAAGATTTTTTATTTTTCTATGTGAAGATATTAACGGATAAATTACATACCGATATTTCATGATCTATCCGATCGTTCTTTACTATTTATAATAGATCGGTATTATTGATCAATCTGTTTTAATGATCAATATTTATTATATATAGGTCTTAATTATTGATCCATCTGTGTTATTTATACATTTGTTTTATTGATGAGTCTGTATTATTCATACATTTGTTATATTGATCAATCTGTATTATTTATAGATCCGTATTATTGATCCATCTGTATTATTTATAGATCCGTATTATTGATCAATCTGTATTATTTATAAATCTGTATTATTGATCCATCTGTATTATTTGTAGATCCGTATTATTCATCAATCTGTATTATTTGTAGATCCCTATTATTGATCCATCTATATTATTTATAGGTCTTCATTATTGATCCGCCGTTATTATTTATAGATCTGTATTATTGATCAATCTGTATTATTTGTAGATCCGTATTATTGATCCATCTATATTATTTATAGGTCTTCATTATTGATCCACCGATATTATTTATAGATCTGTGTTATTGATCCATCTGTATTATTTATAGATCAGTATTATTGATCCACTGGTATTATTTATGGATCTGTGTTATTGATCAATCTGTAATATTTATAGATCCGTATTATTGATCCATCTGTATTAACCACTTCGCGCCAGTAGGACATCCAGGGACGGCCTTGGCTTTCGGTGGTTTTATCGGAATGAAGCCTGAGGCTACAGACATCATTCAGATATCGGCATTTATAGCCGGCGATTCCCTGCACCATAAGAATGATCATAGCGGCTGTTCCGCCGCTTGATCGTTCTTACGGGTGGCGGGAGGGGATGCCCCCTCTCCTGCCACCATCCGGTGCCTCTACCGACTCGCAGCTTCCATTGGTGAGTCGGTCACAGGATCCGCCGGATGATACCATAGAGATTTCCGGCGGACCAGATGGTCCCAGGAGTCTCTATCATCGTTCGGAGGCCGGGCGCGATGTTATGACGTCACGGCAGGCCTCTGCATTCAAAATAACGGCGCCTATTTGGCTGGGAAGCCGGGATCGTTTTTTTTTTTTTTTAGGCTTCCCAGCCTAGAGGTGAGATGTGGGGTCTTATTGATCCCCCATATTTCACTGTAAATAAGTCCGATCGTGCCATATTCCTATTACAAGGGATGTTTACATTCCTTGTAATAGGAATAAAAGTCATCAAATATTTTTTTTTTTTTAAGTGTCAAACTAAAAAAATAAAAGTAAAATTAACAATAAAAAAAAAAAATTAAAGTGCCCCTGTCCCCGTGAGCTCGTACGCAGAAGCGAACGCATACGTAAGTCCCGCCCACATATGAAAATGGTGTGCAAACCACACATGTGAGGTATCGCCACGAACGTTAGAGTGAGAGCAATAATTCTAGCCCTAGACCTCATCTGAAATGCAAAACATGTAACCAGTAAAAAAATTTAAATCGTCGCCTATGGGGATTTTTAAATACCAAAGTTTGGCGCCATTCCACAAGCGCGTGCAATTTTGAAGCGTGACATATTGGGTATCTATTTGCTCGGCGTATCTTCATCTATCACATTATGTAAAAACATTGGGCTAACTTTACTGTTTTTTTTTTTTTTTTTTTTTAAGCATGAAATTGTTTTTTTTCCAAAAAAAACGTGTTTGAAAAATACCGTGCGAGATAAAAAGTTGCAACAACCGCCATTGTATTCTCTAGGGTCTTTGCTAAAAAAACGTATATCATGTATGGGGGTTCTATGTAATTTTCTAGCAAAAAAATTATAAATTTTACATATAGGAGAGAAATGTCAGAATTGGCCTGGATGCAAAGTGGTTATTTATAGGTCTTTATTTATTATATATATAGATCTGTATTATTGATTCATCTGTGTTATTTATAAATTTGTTTTATTGATTAATCTGTATTAATTATTCATCTGTATTATTGATTAATCTGTATTATTTATAGAGCTGTGTTATTGATCCATCTGTATTATTTATAGATCTGTATTCTGTATTCTTGATCCAACTGTATTATTTATAGGTCTTTATTATTGATCCACCGGTATTATTTATAGATCTGTGTTATTGATCAATCTGTAATATTTATAGACCTGTATTATTGACCCACTGGAATTATTTATAAATCTGTGTTATTGATCAATCTGTAATATTTATAGATCCATATTATTGATCCATCTGTATTATTTACAGATCTGTATTATTGATCAATCTGTTTTATTTATAGATCTGGGTTATTGATCTGTATTAATGATCCATCTGTATTATTTATAGATCTGTGTTATTGATCTGTATTATTGATCCATCTGTATTATTTAAGGATCTCTGTTATAAATCTGTATTATTGATCCATCTGTATTATTTATAGATCTGTTTCAAAGATCAATCTGTACTATTTATAGATCTGTATTATTGATCCATCTGTATTATTTATGGATCTGTGTTATAAATCTGTATTATTGATCCATCTGTATTATTTATAGATCTGTTTCATTGATCAATCTGTATTATTTATACATCTGCATTATTGATCAATCTGTTTTATTTATAGATCTGGGTTATTGATCTGTATTATTGATCCATCTGTATTATTTATAGATCTGTGTTATTGGTCCATCTGTATTGTTTATAGATCTGTGCTATTGATCCATCTGTATTATTTATAGATCTGTATTATTGATCCATCTGTATTATTTATAGGTCTTTATTATTGATCCACCGGTATTATTTATAGATCTGTGTTATTGATTAATCTGTAATATTTATAGACCTGTATTATTGATCCACTGGAATTATTTATAAATCTGTGTTATTGATCAATCTGTAATATTTATAGATCCGTATTATTGATCCATCTGTATTATTGATCCATCTGTATTATTTATAGATCTGAGTTATTGATCTGTATTATTGATCCATCTGTATTATTTATGGATCTGTGTTATAAATCTGTATTATTGATCCATCTGTAATATTTATAGATCTGTTTCATTGATCAATCTGTATTATTTATAGATCTGTATTATTGATCCATCTGTATTATAAATCTGTATTATTGATCCATCTGTATTATTTATAGATCTGTTTCATTGATCAATCTGTACTATTTATAGATCTGTATTATTGATCCATCTGTATTATTTATGGATCTGTGATATAAATCTGTATTATTGATCCATCTGTATTATTTATAGATCTGTTTCATCGATCAATCTGTATTATTTATAGATCGGCATTATTGATCAATCTGTTTTATTTATAGATCTGGGTTATTGATCTGTATTATTGATCCATCTGTATTATTTATAGATCTGTGTTATTGGTCCATCTGTATTGTTTATAGATCTGTGCTATTGATCCATCTGTATTATTTATAGATCTGTATTATTGATCCATCTGTATTATTTAAGGATCTCTGTTATAAATCTGTATTATTGATCCATCTGTATTATTTATAGATCTGTTTCAAAGATCAATCTGTACTATTTATAGATCTGTATTATTGATCCATCTGTATTATTTATGGATCTGTGTTATAAATCTGTATTATTGATCCATCTGTATTATTTATAGATCTGTTTCATTGATCAATCTGTATTATTTATACATCTGCATTATTGATCAATCTGTTTTATTTATAGATCTGGGTTATTGATCTGTATTATTGATCCATCTGTATTATTTATAGATCTGTGTTATTGGTCCATCTGTATTGTTTATAGATCTGTGCTATTGATCCATCTGTATTATTTATAGATCTGTATTATTGATCCATCTGTATTATTTATAGGTCTTTATTATTGATCCACCGGTATTATTTATAGATCTGTGTTATTGATTAATCTGTAATATTTATAGACCTGTATTATTGATCCACTGGAATTATTTATAAATCTGTGTTATTGATCAATCTGTAATATTTATAGATCCGTATTATTGATCCATCTGTATTATTTATAGATCTGAGTTATTGATCTGTATTATTGATCCATCTGTATTATTTATGGATCTGTGTTATAAATCTGTATTATTGATCCATCTGTATTATTTATAGATCTGTTTCATTGATCAATCTGTATTATTTATAGATCTGTATTATTGATCCATCTGTATTATAAATCTGTATTATTGATCCATCTGTATTATTTATAGATCTGTTTCATTGATCAATCTGTATTATTTATAGATCGGCATTATTAATCAATCTGTTTTATTTATAGATCTGGGTTATTGATCTGTATTATTGATCCATCTGTATTATTTATGGATCTGTGATATAAATCTGTATTATTGATCCATCTGTATTATTTATAGATCTGTTTCATCGATCAATCTGTATTATTTATAGATCGGCATTATTAATCAATCTGTTTTATTTATAGATCTGGGTTATTGATCTGTATTATTGATCCATCTGTATTATTTATAGATCTGTATTATTGATCAATCTGTTTTATTTATAGATCTGGGTTATTGATATGTATTATTGGTCCATATGTATTATTTATAGATCTGTGTTATTGATCTGTATTATTGATCCATCTGTATTATTTATGGATCTGTGTTATAAATCTGTATTATTGATCCATCTGTATTATTTATAGATCTGTATTATTGATCCATCTGTATTATTTAAGGATCTCTGTTAAAATCTGTATTATTGATCCATCTGTATCATTTATAGATCTGTTTCATTGATCAATCTGTATTATTTATAGATCTGCATTATTGATCAATCTGTTTTATTTATAGATCTGGGTTATTGATCTCTATTATTGATCCATCTGTACTATTTATAGATCTGTTTTATTGATCAATCTGTATTATTTACAGATCCATATTATTGATCCATTTGTAATATTTATAGGTCTGTATTACTGGTTGATCTGTATTATTGGTTGATCTGTATTATTTATAGATTTGTATTATTTATAGATCTGTTATTTATAACATTATACTACAGTGATACATTCCCGCTAATAATTATTCTCCCCCCATGACACGTAATTCCCGCCCGGACAACTTTTGTTACATTTTATGAAATGAAGAGCGGATTTAAGCTTCATACAAAGGATCCAACAAAGATACATTGTATCCAGATTGCCGCGCAGTAGACGGGAAGGGGGCGGGGCCTGAGGTGGCGGTAACTCTCTTCTATCAGACCACTCCCCCTCTCAGAGAATTGCTGGGATGTTGTGCGCATGCTCTGAGAGGTGAGGAGGCGGTAACACTCTTCTAATCAGACACTCCCCCCTTTCTCAGCAGCCGCTCGGAGGTTCTGCGCAGAGGGGGCGGTAACACTCCCCGATCAGACACTCCCCTTTTCCCCAAGAAGATCTAAGATATTCTGCGCGTGCTCAGAGAGCGGTAAGGCGGCGGAAACCCCTCCTCTATCAGACACGCCCCCATTCCCCAGAAGCGCTGGGATTTAGTCTGCGCATGCCCAGAGCGGTGAGAAGGCGGCCCTCTGTCCAGACACGCCCCGCTCGGATATTCTGCGCATGCTCGGGGAGAGGTGAGGCGGAGGCGGCGGGAACACCTCTCCTCTATCAGTCACTCCCCTCATTCCCCCAGAAGCCCGTTCGGAGGGTTCCGGCGCATGCTCGGAGAGGTGAGGGGAGGGGGGAAGTGGAGGTGCGCACTGCGCGTGCGCGGAGGGCGCCGTGACGTGCGGGCCCGCGCGGTGTGTAGATGCGGCGGAGCCGTTCCCGGTGGCCGCGTATGTTATAAATGGCGCCGAAGCAGGACCCAAGGCCTAAGTTCCAGGAGGGTAAGCGAGCGGCTGCGGGGCCCCGTTGTGTGGGGAGTGTGGAGGAGCGCCCGGGGCTCCTCACCCACCCGGAATTGGCGGGGGAGGGGCGGGCTTTACTTAAAGGGTTATTCCACCTTTACCTCGATAATGTAGAAGAGAACAGACTGTGCCGCAATGAACAATACTCAGCCATGTGCCCGTCCAGAAACCTGCCCGAAAAACTCCCAGCCCATTGCTATGGAGCTCCCCGGTCCAAACCCCGTTGCTATGGAGCTCCCCGATCCCAACCCCGTTGCTATGGAGCTCCTGCCCTCAGATACAAGTACTGGACATGCACACACTCCCCCCCGCGGTTGCTACGGTACTGAGCTCAGCGGCGTGGCAACGGCTGGGCGTGCATGTGTGGTGTATGAATCAGAGAGTGAGATCGCGCGATAGCGACCGGCGGCATCCTAGCAACTGGAGGCGAGAATGTCGGCTACAAAGATGGGGGGGGCTTCTGGAGCGATTCTCGCCTCCTCCATCTTAAGAGCGCGCTGTCTCAGATCACGAGCCTTGAGTAAGCGCACTCTCCTTCGTTATTGCTATGATACTGAGCTCAGCGCTGTGGCAATGGGGGGGGGGCACATGTGGCTTTTATATCTAAAAGAGAAACCGCTTGATAGAGACTAGTGCGTCCTGAGCGGACGCCAGTTGCCAACTTTTTTTTTTTGGCAGGCTTCTGCAGCTTTTCTCAACTCTACCATCATAAGAGCGCGCTCGGTCAGATAACAAACTCTGCGCATGCGCCCCCCTGAGCTCAGCACCATGGCAACGGGGGTAGATGGTGTACTGCGCATGCGTGGTGTTTGAATCTCAGAGACACCACAGCACAGCAGCGGCAGGAGGAGGGAATACGGGTGTTTGGAGTTTTTTTTTGGGGGGGGGGGAGTTTTTTCGGGCAGGCTTCCATAGCACCAAACCTTTGAGTCTCGCTTTCCGCCATCATGAGAGCGCGCTCTCTCTCTCTCCATACATGCCACCCTGTTGTCATGGCGGTGCGCTCAGGAGGGTGCATGCGCAGTGGTTTGAATATGAGCATGTGGTGTATGGGGGGGGGCGAGGTTTATCAGGAGGAATTTGGCTGTTAATGCTCATCTCCAGCATTGTGAGAGCGCCTTCTCTCCCGAATTCAAGGGACGCACCAATACGGAGTGTTTCTCGGTATCTCTGATACCTTTTGGCGGTGCGATGTTTGTCTCTATAAAATGAATGGGCTCAATCATCTGGAGAGCATGCAATCTTGTGACAGTGGGGACGAGCGCCGACGGTTGGATCTCCATAGCAATGGGGGGGGTGGGGGGTGCCGGCTATGAGTCTTTCGGGCAGGCTTTTGGGGCTCCAGGCGTTGATGCTCACCACTAGCACACACGCGCTCTCTCTCCCTGACTGAAATGCTGTGTATTCGCCGTGCACTATCCACCCTGTTGTCATGGCGTTGAGCTCAGCGCCATGGAAACGGGAGAGAGTGCATGAGCGGTGTTTGAAATGAAGAGCGTGCATGGTTGTGATGGCATATGCGTGGGGTGTGGGGGTTTATCGGGCAAGCTTCTTGGTGCTCCAGACGCAGATGAGCACCTTGGGCACCACTAATGCGCACTCTCTCTCCCTTATTCGAATGCTGCATGTGCACTATCCAACCCGTTGTCATGGCGTTGAGCTCAGCGCCATGGTAACGGGAGTGTGTGCATGCGCTGCGTTTTGTACTTGGGAGCGTGCGGTCTTGTGATGGTGGGGACGAGCATCAACGGTTGGAGCTCCATTACAACAGGATGGGGGACGCTGGCTATGGGAGTTCTAGAACTCCCAACTGTTGATGTGTGCCTCCGCTATGCCAAGAGCGCACGCCCCCAGATTCAAACACTGCACGTGTGCACTCTCCCAGACATCGATGCTCACTTCCGCCATGTCAAGAGCGCGCTCCCCCAGATTCAAACACTGCACGTGCGCACTCTCCCAGACATCGATGCTCACTTCCGCCATGTCAAGAGCGCACGCCCCCAGATTCAAACACTGCATGTGCGCACTCTCCCAGACATCAATGCTCACTTCCGCCATGTCAAGAGCGCGCTCCCCCAGATTCAAACACTGCGCATTCATACTCTTCCTTGTTGCCGTGGTGCTAAGCTTGGCACCATGGCAACAGGATAAATGGTGCTCTGCGCCTGTGTGGCATTTTGAATCCAAGAGTGATGGCAAAGGTTGGCATCAATGGCTGGAGCGTCATATAAACATCTTAGCATTAGAATGGGTGGGGGGGGGGAATGCCAGCTATGAGGGTTTTTCAGGTAGGCTTCTGGAGCTCCAGCCATTGGTGCTCGCCTTCGCCTTTAGAAGAGCTCTGATCAAATGCTGCACGTGCACGCTCTCTCCCCTGTTGCCATGGTGCTGGGGTTAGCGCTATACCAACAGGGTTGACTGTGCCCTGTAAATGTGATGCTTTGAATCCGAGTGTGTGCACCCTTGTGATGCCGAAGATGGGCATCAATAGCTGCGGTGTCATAGCAACGCCCTAGCAACAGGATGAGAGAATGCCAGATGTTTTTTTTTTTTTTTTTTTTCCAGGTAGGCTTTTGGAGCTCCAGCTTACTGATGCTCAACTGCGCCATTATAAGCGCACGTTGTCCTTTGGATTCAAATCCCGCACATGCACTATCTACCCTGTTGTCATTGCTTTGTACTCTGCGCCATGGTATTGAGAGTGCATGCGCAGCGTTGGAATCCAAGAGCATGCGTTCTTGTGATGACATAGGCGTGGCGTATGGTGGGAGGCTAGCTGTTGATGCAATAGCGCACACTCTCTGATTCAAAGGGCCGCACATGTGCAGTGCACTGTCCACCCTGTTGTCATGGCGTTGAGCTTGGTGCCGTGGTAACGGGAGGGAGTGACTACGGAGTGTTTTGAATCTGAGAGCATTTGTGATAGTGGGGGACGGGCATCAACGATTGGAGCTCCATAGCAACAGGACGGGAGAATGCCGGCTATGGGACTTTATCAGGCAGGCTTTGGGAACTGTGCCATTCCAAGCGTGCATGCGCAGTATTTGTGAGGACATGCACTCTCTCTGACATTGATGCTCACTTCCGCCGTCTCAAGTGGGCACTCCTTTCGATTCATACACTGCGCATGCGTACTCTTCCTTGTTGAGGTAGTCCTGAGCTTGGCACCATGGCATCGGTTGCCCATGTGACAATTGAATCCAAGAGTGATGGGTGGGGAGCATTAATGGCAGGAGCATCATAAATGTCCTAGCAACAGAAAAGCATCTGTGGGGTTTTTTCAGGTAGGATTTTGGAGCTCCAGCTATGCATGCTCACTTGGATTCAAGCGCCTCATATGCGTGCTGCACTTTTTACCCTGTTGTCATGGCGATGAGCGCAGCGCTGTGGCAATAGGGGGGAGGGTGCATTTGTGGTGTTTTGAATTGGGGAGAACATGTCCATGTCATGGCGGAGGCAAGCATCAGTAGCTGGAGGTCCAGAATTCTACCTGAAAAATTCCCATAGCTGGCGTTCACCCCCCCCCCCCCCCGTCCTGTTTCTATGGCGACCATTGATGTTTGCCCCTGCCATGTCAAGAATGCACTCCCTCAGATTTGGACACTACGCATGCATTCTCTCCCCTGTTGCCATGGTGATGAGGTTAGCAACTGGGTAGATACTGCACTGCCCATGTGTGGCATTTTACTCTGAAAGGGTTTTGCCCAAAAAACTCCCATAGCTGGAATTGCTCCATCCTGTTGCTAGGACGTTGCTATGACGCTCCAGCCATTGATGTCTGCCTCTGCCATTACAAATGTGTACTCCCTCCACATTCAGATACTACACATGCTGCCTCTCTTCTGTTGCCATGGTGATGAGCTCAGCACCGTGGCAGTGCGGTAGATGGTGCAATCAACATGTGTGGTGTTTGAATGTGAGAGAGTGTAGTCTTGTGATGGCAGAGGCAGACATTAATTGCTGGAGCGCCATAGCAACGTCTTAGCAACAGGATGGGGCAATGCCAGCTATGGGAGTTTTTTATGGGCAAAACCCCTTCAGAGTCAAACGTCACACATGGGCAGTGCAGTATCTACCCAATTGCAAGCAAGCGTCTACAGCCGGTGTGCCATAGCAATGTCCTCGCAACAGCATGGGGGAACGCAGGCGGTGTTTTTTTTTATTTTTTTATTTTTTTTTTGGATAGGCTTCTGTAGCTCCAGCCATTGATGTTCACCTCTGCACACACTCTTGAATTCTGCGTATGCACAATGCCCCGTCTACCTTGTTATTGTGTCGGTTCTTGTTGATTTTCAGGCAGGAGCTTCTGGAGCTCTATCTGTTGATTCTCGCCTTCTCCATCACAAGAGTAATTTCCGGAATTCAAAAACTGCACGTGCGTGGTATGCTATCCACCCTGTTGTAATTGCAATAGCAACGGGAAAGAATGCATGTACAGTCCTTGAATCAGAGAGTGCACTCTTGTGATGGAGAAGGCGGCAATAATGGATGGAGCTCTAGCAGCTTGCCCAAAAAACCTCCCACAGCCGACATTTCTCTGTTACTGGGACTTTGCTATGACACTTTAGTTTTTGATGCTCGCCTCCATCACAAAAGCGCACTCCCACATAGTCAGACACTATGCCTGCATTCTCTCCCCTGTTGCCGTGGTGATGAGCTCAGCAACTGGGTGGATAACTGCACTGCCCATGTGTGGTGTTTGAATCTGAAAGGGTTTTGCCCCAAAACTCCCATAGCTGGCATTTCCCTATCCTGTTGCTAGGACGTTGCTATGGCGCTCCAGCCAAGGATGTTTGACTCCTCCATCACAAGATCACCCTCCCTCGGATTCAGACACTGCACGTGTATTCTCTCCCCTGTTGCCATCGTGATTAGTTCAGGGCCGCGGAAACAGGGTAGATGGCGCGCTGCACACATCGCTTGAATGTGAGAGCGCACGCTCTATGTGATGGTGGGGACGAGCATCAACATACTTTACATAACTTTTGAAAGAGTTAGTTTCAGCGTTCTAAAAAAAAAAAAAAAAAAAAAAAAAACCTGCCTTAGCAGGAAAGAGGAGCTTGTAGATTAAAAAAATGTTGGATGATGGTCTTTCCTGTGGGTGTAAATCCCGAAGCCTTGGTGAAAAACTCCCAGAGATGGCGTGTTCTCCGTCCTACCTTGATGCTATGACTCTCCCAGCCACCAGAGAGCGCTCTCTCCAGTTCACATTTCTGCACATGCACTCTTCAATATATCCTCTGTCACCATAACTTTGATCTGTGGCGAGCGTGTGTGAACGGGGATTTGGTTTGCAGAGTTTGCACCTGTGGTTGCGAAGGTGAGCTGTAATGGCTGAGCGCATCTTAGCAACAGCCTAGCAATAAGGCTGGATAAGGAAGGGGGCGAGGAACACCACCTCTGAGAGATTTTCAGGCCTCAAGAGCGATGTAAATGGCCAAGGGCATTATTCTAAGTTTAGCTCTGGGAGAAGGGGTGGGGAGTCGAGTCCTCCCTTGCATTGAGGCTAACCCCCCCCCCACCCTGCGAGGATTAAATGCTGGCTTAGGTCTAGAGCATCGTGAAAAGCCATGTTACTTACCTGAACCTCCGCTCTTGCAGGCTCCCTCTGCACTGGTGCACCGCAGCCTCTTCTCCCCTGTGCTCCGGCGGTCGGATGCCCTCTGACATCAAGTACAATGCAGAGCCCAAAGCCCTGAATTGGACGTGAGGACCCTTGAGGGACTGTCCGCTGCTGGAGCATAGGGAAGCGGAAGATCGGGTAAGTGATATGCCGTAAGCTGTGGTAAAATGCAGCACGTTCACATTTTTTTTTATTTTTAGGCAGCATACTGGATGGCACTGCTTAGCGGTGCAATGTGCCACACTGCTGTGCGATAACATTGTTACTGTATTAATGTCACTGGTGAGGTCAGTGCCAGTTAGTCCCCCCAGCGCCGCACTATCGCAGTTAATCCCACTATAAGTTGCTGATTGCCGCCATTACTAGTATGGAAAAAAAATAAAAAATTACTGTATACCATAGATTGGTTTGCATGAAAGTTATAGCGTCTACAATCAATATACGCTTATTGGGATTCCCCCCCCCCCCCCCCCCCCAAGTCATGTAGCAGAAAAAAAAATATTGGCCGCAATTTATGCAGATAATTTATCATTGGATATGTTTTATAGCAGAAAGTAAAAAATATCTTTGGTCATCCTTTTGAGTTTTTTTTTTTTTTTTTTTTTTTTTTTATCACAAAAATAAAAACACCACCAAAAGAAAGCTCTATTTGTGTGAAAAAAAAAAAAAAGATTTACATTTAATTTAGGTACAGTGTTGCATGACTGTGCAATTGTCAATTAAAGTAGCACAGTGCTAAATAGCAAAAAACTGGCCTGACCATGAAGGGGGATAAAACCTTTCCTGGAGCCGAGGTGGATAATCGAGGACGCGCAATTTTTTTTTTTTTTTTTTTTTTTTTTTTTTATCTACAACTGTGTTTTTTGGGAAAGGTATTTAACCATTAAACTGTGACCGATGACTATGGACATACAGATATTTACATATTCTTACAAAGCAGCAAATGAGCTTACTGTTTCCATTATTATTATTATTTTTTTTTTTTTCGTGAGAACTTAGGCTGCATTCACACCTGAGCGTAGCATTTTCAAGCAGAAAATCGCGAGAATTTACCGCGATTCGCGGCTTTTTTGACCACGATTTGCTGCGATTTTGTGCAGGGCAAAAGGTCACCAATGTTAAAAGAAGAAAAACGCCCAAATCTGCTCAATTCGAGCAACAAAAAAGGGTCTGGAACTTGTCTGAGCTTCAGGCGACATGGAGTGGAGATGTGAACCATCTCCATTGAGAATAATAGATTTTTTTTCCCCCTCTAGCATTTTGTAGCTTCAGGCTTCAAGCTACAAAACGCTCAGGTGTGAATGGGGTCTTAATTGAAATGACATTTTATCAGTTCTATTCATGCAGTCTTCTGCATCGAAACTCCCCTGTGCTTGGGGGGGGGGGGGGGGATTGGGTGTCTGCATGCGGTGGGGTGAATTGCACTCATAGCAATTTGCAAAAGGAAAATGCCCCAGTGATTGCATGGAAAGTAAACCAGATCTTATAAAGAGTATAATAAGTAAAGTACAAAACATATTTGAAATGCATATAGTCAATAGAATTGCACTCATAGGGAACAAGGCTTGTCAGGTGGGAGTGGCCAGTTGCCGCCTGAGCTCCCATACATTTCAATGACCGATTTGTCCGCAGCTATTCCTGGCTGTTCACACAGCTAGCGATTTTTGCCTGTGGCGATTATCGGACACACTTTGTGCGTCCAGCAGCGATCGCTGCAGGTAATCACCGGCGGGGTGAGAAGCTGCAGCAGCCAACAACCTGTCATTGACAGGCCCGGCTGCAACTAACCACTCGCTCTGGTCAGAAGAGCTGCGGGAATTAATAAATTCTTGGCACTGCCTTTCGCCCCCGAGGCAACATGCCCGTGTGAATGTAACCTAAAACGAGCTATCACTGACCCCTGTAGCTGCAGGTACTGTGCGCAATCTTCAGAGTTCACAGCGGAAGCTCCTGACGTGGTTGTCCATTTGCACTGTAAATTGCATTAAAGCTGAACTCCGGGAATGAGCTAAAAATCTACCCTTGCAGTGAGACCCTGGCGCTGGTCTCAAGTTGCAGGCTTTCATGAAGTGAAGGGCTATTACCCCTGCATCGTTCATGAGGCAAGCATGCAGTTGTGGACTGGGGATGCTGGTGGGGGCACCAGTAACCTGCTCCCCACTCCCAGCCGTGATTTGGCAGGCTGCTGTGAAGACGAAGACTAATTCGGTGCTTCTCTTGTGAATTTTGAGGATGAATTGCTCCAAACTGCCTG
This sequence comes from Lithobates pipiens, assembly GCF_037356315.1. Classification (NCBI taxonomy): domain Eukaryota; kingdom Metazoa; phylum Chordata; class Amphibia; order Anura; family Ranidae; genus Lithobates; species Lithobates pipiens. The sequence goes on from NW_027507903.1 coordinate 4,192,867, forward strand.
CAGCTACAGAAGTCAGTTGGGACTTGTTTTCCTGTCCTCTTACAGCTCGTTTTTAAAAAGTGTGCTTCAAGACAAAGTGCCCTTATCCTGTGTAATGTACCCTCCCCCGCCACAGATGTATCCTTTAGGCTAGCCATGCACACGTGAATTTCTTTTGTTTAGCCCACGGCTGAATGAGCGAAAATCAGTAGATTTCCTCAAGGCAAGGCATCCTGAATGGCTATTGTGTTCAGGCAATCGGCACCTACAGCTACCAAGTCTAGACAATGTGAATGGGGGGGATCTCCCCTGCTGGCTGTTTTATTCAGGCAATCAGCACCTCCCAGCTGCCTGAATTCCTAAACAATGGCTGCATCTGATAGTACGCAGTCACTGTTCAGCCAATCACAAGAACCAAATTGCTGCCTCTGCCGGCATTTAGAAGCACTTAAAGCAGCGGGTCTCAAACTGGCAGCCCCCCCCCCAGCTGTTGAAGAACTACAAGTCCCATCATGCCTCTGCCTTAGGGAGTCATGCTTGTAACTGTCAGCCTTGCAATGCCTCATGGGACTTGTAGTTTTGCAACAGCTGGAGGGCAACCAGTTTGAGACCCCTGACTTAAAGGGTTGGGGGCGGCGGGAACGGGGTTAAATGGTCGGTCGAGCCAGGTAGCACCGATGGGACCATCCACATCTCAAATTTCTGCCGATTCAGCAGGAATGAAAAAAAAATGAAAAAATTTTTTTGTGTATGCCCATCTTTAGCTGTATTTGACATACGATTGTTTACGTTCTTCCTGTGCCTGCCCATTAGAGCTAGTTTTACAAAGCCAGAGATGGTAGGAGTCGCACATGATGTAAACAATCGCCCGAGGTGGCAGATCTAGGTGTGCATATGTGAAGGGGGGGTGTCTTCTTAGGTCAGGGCACAGGGGCAAAAAAGATGAGTATAGCTTCTCCTAAAGTGCAGTTGTCCTCTTTAAAGTGGAGGGCCACCTGGACAAAAAAAATAGCATTAATATCTTAAACATTTGAAAGTGTTGTTTTTTTTTTTTTTTTTTTTTGTAACTTACCAGTAACTTACCTGTTGCTAGGCAGATCTTCCTAATCTGCCTCTTCCTACTTCGCGGTGATCTTCAGTCTTCTCCTCCTCCCGTTGTCTTCTGGGGAATGGGGCGCGCTGTGTTCTGGGAACTGTGTGTGTCCCAGAACACAGCGCACCCCATTCACAAAGGGGCTTGCGCATGTGCAGTAGGAAACGGGCAGTGAAGCCACAAGGCTCCACTGCCGGTTTCCCTTAGTGAGGATGGCGGCACCAGGACATGATACGAGGGAGGGGGGGTCAACATCGCGGGCGCCATCGACAGGTAAATGTCCTTATTAAAAGCCAGCCGCTACAGGGTTTGTAGCTGCTGACTTAATACCCCTTTTAAGCCCATATTCATGCTGGCAATTTAGACCAATGCACATTGTAGTGGCAGGACTCTGATTCCTCTTGCGGCTCAGAGCAGGTGGGTGAATCTGTCGTCCTTCGGGCACTGTGACGGGTCGCCTGTGGCAACATCCATTTTTGGCTCAGCGACCTGTGGTGATCAGTGCTGGACATGCTTTGTGGAATCGGAAGATTCCTGCTGCTACAATTTGCACTGGCCTAAATTGCCGGTGTGAATGTAGCCCAAATGTCTGTTAACATATTCACTTTGAGGCCTCCTTCACGTCTCTGCGTGCGCGTGTGTGTGTGTGTGTGTGTGTGTGTGTGTACATATACACAGATACTAGGGCCAATTTATAGACGGGATCTGATTAACCTACCAGCATGTCTTTGGAGTGTGGGAGGATGCCGGAGTACCCGGAGGAAACCCACGCAGGCACAGAGAGAACATGCAAACTCCAAGCAGATATTGTCGTGTTCGGGATTTGAACCAGCAACCCCATTGCTGCTAGGTGAGAGTGCTAACCACTACACCACCGTGCTGCCTCCTGAGAGCAGCGGCTCTCCTGGCTCTCTCCCTCTTCACTGGGCAGATAAATAGCAGTGGGAGCCATTCGTCAAATCCAGTGACATGGGGGCCAGCTGCCCTGCCTGTGTCAGTAGTTGCCAGACAGGCTGGCTCGGGAGCGTGCCCATAGAAAGTGTCTTTCTATGGGGGCATTCGCCAGAGGGGCCAAGGAGCACCGGAGAGAGGGACCCCAGAAGCAGAGGATCGATTGTGGGTGCTCTGTGCAGTACCATTACACAGAGCAGTTAATATGACCTGTTTATTTTAAAGCGGGGTTCCACTGCCTAAATCTTTTATTTTTTTATTTTTTTGCTTAAATGTCACAAATTCAATTATTTAAAATTAAAACTCTCTTGTTTCAGTTTTTATGCCATTAAGATGTCAGTTTTCTGTTTAAAAAAACGTTTAAATCTTTTTTGGCCGTTCTCATCTTGCTTGTGGGCATGTGAAGCCCACAGGCATCCTCTTCCGGGGATACAGTGCTGCTGATCGACCAGCATGCACAGCGCGTTGTATGCCCGATCTGGCGCATGCTCAGTAAGTTGAATTTGGAGCGCCGTCAATAGCTCGGGTTGCCGTCGCAACAGGTGGCAGCGTCGGAAGTCCCTGTTGTGATGGCAGCGTAGCTGAAATCCTGCGATAACTCGCGCCGGGCTGCCTCACTGACTCCTGGGAACAATGACACAAGCTCCCAGGAGCCAGTGCGGCTGTCAGGAAATTACGAAATAGCCGCACTAGCCACGCCTCTATCTGCACACAGGAGAGACAGGAAATACAGAGATTACAATGGCAAGTAAGTTACAAAGACAAAAAAAAACCTTCAGTTTTTACATTAGGAGATAGAATTGATTGGATTGGTCTAATGTCTTAAAATCGGGTGGAGCTCCGCTTTAATTAAAAAAAAAAAAAAAAAAAATGAAGCTTTTAACTTTTAATGTTGTGAATGGGGAAAAAAATGTTTTTCCAGGTTGGAAAATATCCTTTTTCTTTTTTTTTTTTTTTTTTTTTTTTTTTCATTAGAAAAGCATATTTTGTGTTTTTGTTTGTACCATAGTTAGGCTTGTTTTTTATATGGCGGGGATTACAGGGGCCCATGCAATTCTGGATCCAATACCACCAAGACGTTGGCCACAGGGCCATTACCTTTTCTATAATAAAGGCAGCACGGATCGTTTTCAATATCTTGGGTTTTGGAAACAATGTTGAAGTTGGTCTCCTATCTGTGCGTGATAAGTTTTTAAAGAAGACTACAAAGATGACCATAAAATAAGAATGCAGATAGTATTCGTATGAAGAGGTTTAGACTGATCAAATAATTTAGTTGTATTATTTAAGTCCTGCATGAAGATGATGCAAAGTCCATAAGAGCTGTCCACATCAGTCTCTCAAAGCCAATGACTTGCCAGTGTATTTCTCTCCCCCCCACCTATAATTTATTATTATTATTATTATATATTTTTTTTATTTTTATTTTTTTCCATTCATTTGCTTTTAACTAATTATAACGATGCTGTGTGTGTGATTTAGTAATATGTTTAGGTATGTTTTGACCTGAGAACCTGGCATGTCAGTAGCCGCGAGGACTGTTGGGACAGCCACATCTACAGCTTTAAAACCAGCCCTGAAGCAACTTGTGGATTCTGTTTTGTACAGCTTGGAAGAGAGAAGGGAGAATAGGTATGATGGAAACATCCCCCAGCATGAAGGTATTTAAAGCAGCGCAAACGCCTAACAATTAAAGATTTGTTTGTTGAAAGTTTAGCGCCACTGTGTGGAACAGCTACGTTCACAACGTGACCTGTGAGGGTCTACTTTGAAGGTGTTATGTTCTAGAAGACTAAGTGGGGAATCTTGCTATCTGGGGCAGGGGTATCCCACTTGGAAACCTTGCTGATCAGCTGCTTTAAAGGATAAGTTCACCTTTTCAGCAAAAAAAAAATGCACATTTTTTTTGCAGGTTATTGTTTTTAGTCGCCGGAGCCTGTAAAGCAGGGATATGCAATTAGCGGACCTCCAGCTGTTGCAAAACTACAAGTCCCATCATGCCTTTGCCTCTGGGTGTCCTGCTTGCTGCTGTCAGTCTTGCTATGACTGATGGGACTTGTAGTTCTGCAACAGCTGGAGGTCCGCTAATTGCATATCCCTGCTGTAAAGCATTGCATCTGCTGATTGCAGGTCTCCCTCAGACCTGTCGGTGTATCTGCTTTCTTGTACCTCGTACGAGGAAGCCAATCCATGCTGGCAGGAAAAATGAACTACCACAGAGCTCACATTGCCGCGGTATTTCATTGCCGATAGCCGCAAAGGCTGCCGGACCTTGTCGTTTTTCCATGCACAGAGCACTGTGAATGAGTGATGCAGCCGGGTGGGCGGAGCCTTGCACGGCCACATTTAAAAAAAAAAAAAAAACTTTTTGATAGGGGGGGGGGGGGGGGGGTTGGATAGAGATCCCTAGCTAGCTGGCACAGCAGGGGCCGGTACATTCATAACATGTTACATCCGGAATATGGGTGTAGCATGTTATGAAGGTGAACTTCTCCTTTAAGAAGGTAGCCTTGGAGCTGCAAGGCTATCAGTGCTAGGAGTAGATTGGATTCATTTGGCTGGCCTCGGAAACCTTTGCTTTCCGCTGAGTTTCTGCAGCCGAACTGTAAATCAGTAAATCCACATCACAAAACCTGATCAATAAAAGGTGTATTACATGCTATACTCGCTCCGTCACTAGGAGATTAATTTTCTGTATTCTGCAAAAAAACCTGGTTGATCCTGCTGCTCTCTATCTCCCCCTTCTGTCCGTGTCCCCAGTTCAGCTAGGGATTTTCCAGCTGTGTTGGCAGCTCTGCACTTGCTCAGTTTTCAGTGAGTTTCTATTCTGAGCATTTCCTCCCATCACATCTGAGCAATCCATATGAATATAGAACAGGGATATGCAATTAGCGGACCTGCAGCTGTTGCAAAACTACAAGTCCCATCATGCCTCTGGGTGTCATGCTCGTGGCTGTCAGTCTTGCTATGCCTTGTAGTTCTGGAACAGCTTGAGGTCCACTAATTGCATATCCCTGATGTAGAGTCTCACATATCTGGGCGTATACACAGTGGTAACTGACAGCCCACACCCTCCCTCCTCCTCCATGCCCACTAACCAGCTAAACACAATGGGGGCGGCATAATGCTTGTAGGTTAATGGAGGCTTCGCCTCCCTGTTCTAAGACAGGCTGGAGGGGCGTGACACAGCCTATGACTGATGGAAATCCGCCCACACCATGTTATTTCCACAAAATAATAAAGATTTGATTTCAAATATATATTTGAATGCCAATTTTAAATCGTTTATCTATTTTACTCTGTATTCCAAAGCCTGTTTGTTTGTTTTTTTTGTTTTTTTGGAACATGTGACCAGCAGCAGAGGACTAGAAGCTCCTCCTGCTTATGTTTCCCTGCAGACAGGCTGGGAGAGAGCTGGGCCATGTGACAGCTGGATATCAATTAGGAGAAACATACAATAGAAGGGACAATATAAATTAAACAGTGGGGGTTATGTACTAAAGGCAAATCCACTTTTCACTACAAGTGTACTTTGAAGTTAGGGATGAAGAAACAGAAAGATACAAAAAGAAACAATGTTCCCTTTTTTATTTTTTTGTTTCGTTTCTTGCCTGAGCAATGTTGGTGGTAATAAACATTGCTGGTTGCTTTTTAAAAAAAAATTTTTTTGACAGCTCCAATTACCGGACTTCTTTAACACAGGGGAGACCCACTGACAGCTCAAAGAGCCGAGCCTGAAAGTATTGGCATCAGGTATTGGTGCATTTGCACGAGTACCGATACTTGTGCCGATACTCGGTATCGGCACTGATACTAGTATCAGTACAACCCTATTGGAAGTGCAGTCGCTGTAGATCTGAGGGGGACATGCAAGAGAAAAAAAAACTGCGTTTTTGCTTGCACATAATTGGATAATAAAATCAGCAGAGCTTCCACTCCTTTCAGATTTTCCCCTCAGATCTACAGCGACTGCACTTTCAAGTGCACTTGTAGTGCAAAGTGGATTTGCCTTTAGTAAATAAGCCCCAGTGTGCATGTTAATATCACTTTAATGAAGATAGGCTATGAATTGTGAAGAACAAGGGGCTCTTCTAGCAGCATGCATCACAGCTCCCTGATTGGCCACTTAAAACAGTTGATCAACATGTATTGGGGTGAGAAAAGAAAACAACCTATTTAACTTAATTCTACCACTGGAAACCCAGAGTTGGGTGGAATCTGTTTTATTTAAAGCTGATCTCCATGTTTTAATGTCGTGTGTGTGTGTGTTTAATAGTTTGCTTTGTGCCAAGCTGTCCCAAACAAGCCATATACTGCACTTGTGCTTGCTGGGCATGCTGTATGGAGCCTCAGCTACATTCAGTATACAGCGCTGTGTTCCGTCAGCATACAGCGCTGTGTTCCGTCAGCATACAGCGCTGTGTTCCGTCAGCATACAGCGCTGTGTTCCGTCAGCATACAGCGCTGTGTTCCGTCAGCATACAGCGCTGTGTTCCGTCAGCATACAGCGCTGTGTTCCGTCCCTCAGCATACAGCGCTGTGTTCCGTCCCTCAGCATACAGCGCTGTGTTCCGTCAGTGGGACTGGGACTTCTGTCTCGCTCCCAGAACAAGATAGTCGGGCTTAGAGCCCCAAAGCTTCCTCTAATTGGCTGAGGCATAGATATAGGCAAACTATGTCACAATCTCTGACTTAGCCAATCAGAGGAAGCTTTGTATTAATTTGTAGAATACAAAGCTTTCTGTGAATGGCTGAGCAGTGGACAGCCTGACTCTCTCTATTTTGTTCTGGAAGTGGGACAGGATTAGCACTGGCAGAACACAGTGCTGTATAGCTGTTGCTACATACCGTCCATCACAGCTCACCCAGCAAGTGCACCTGTCACTGCAGTAAATTGTTTGGGCCAGCTTGGCCCAAGCTGTTTTAAGGGACATTAAATGTGGATATCCGCTTTAATTTTGGAAGGTATTAACATCCATCAGCTGGAGGCTGTGTATTGCTCTTCTGCCCTTGCTAAAGGTTGGTGACCCCTGTGAACTTCTTAATGGTGACAACTTGCCACAGGGAAGATCACTACACGGAGCAGAGAAATTTCCCACCTACTTCCGCCTGTCATTCCCTCGCTGATATGTTGCAGAATGTCACATTCCATTGACCGAGTACTTGCCTTGCATGTCCGGCCAGCAAGGAAGTGATCTGTGATTTATTTTTCAGCCCTGTCCTGCTCTGCATAGTGGTCCCTGCCCCTGGCGAGTTGTTGCCATCAACAGGATCGCAAGTGTGGCATCAGCCTAAGGCCTCCATACACATTATTAGATTTTCTGCAGATTTTTGCCTTCAGATTTACCAAAAAACATGTAGTGCAAGGGCCTGCCTGATTGCATACAAAGTGAAACTCTAAAGCCCCATGCACACTATCAGTTTTTCTGCTGAATTTTTCCTTCAGATTTACCAAAACCATATAATATGAGGTCAAATCTTAGGAGTTTAAATTTGTATGCAATCAGGCCGGCCCTTCTACTACATGGTTTTGGTAAACCTGAAGGAAAAGCTCAGCAGAAAATCTGATAGTGTGTATGGGGCTTTAAGATTTGACCTCATATTATATGGTTTTGGTAATTCTGAAGACAAAAATCTGCAGAAAATCTAATAGTGTGTATGGGGGTCTTAGGCTGGCCATACATGGGTCGAAATTTGAAATAATTTTCTTTCGAAAATCAGAAATTTTGGTGCGTTTGTTATCTGATGACGCCACCGCTGATTTTCGAAATTTGGCCAACCAAGCCTTCAATTTCACCTCATGTTGCTACAAAAAAAAGAAATTGCGTGGCTGGGAATCTTCTTTTCTATCTGGGTATCTTCTTTTCTTGCACATTTCTTAATTTCTCGACCATTGATTAGAAAATCGTTCGTTTTTCAAAACCTTTCCAACATGCCCGATTACTCGTATTTGATGGCCACATGAAAATCGGCTCTTAGCCTACTAATGGTGCGAAATATGAACAAAAATTCATAGATAAGATTTTCAAAAGAAAATTATTTCGGAATTCGACCCGTGTATGGCCTTAGTCATTGGCTTCCACTCAAACCATAATGGTTGAGCTTCACCTCTACTGAAAATTCCATCTGATGCAATGAATGGAGAGTTCAGGTTGTGACGTTTGCCTGCTGTATCTATTAGTAATGCAGAAAGTGGGGGAAAATCATGCACAGCCTTCAGCTATTGGTTCTTACTGCCTTTGGTTGTGACAGATGAGAATAATAAATATCTGATCTGTGCACCCTGAAGTAATATTTTAGTTCTTTGGATAAGGTTGGAGAGGTAAATCATCTAGATTTTTCTTATGTCTTCCAGGGACTCTGGTGGTGAGATCTCTGCAGTTGAGTTTCAGGTCTGTACACCTTCTTTGGCAGTTGAAAGGGAGTTTTATTTTATTTTTTGACTATTGAGAGTGTAACCGGGGGAGTGGGAAAAAATTTTCTTTTTTATTTTATTAGGAGGCATTAGATGACATGGTGAACATAGCCAGGAACCATGGTGAGGAAATCTTGCAGCTGGAGTCCCTAAGACCCAAGTCCAGCGAGAGTCGCACCCAACAGCTTCCACCAAAGGCCTCATTGAGGGTCACGCCCAACAGCTTCCACCAAAGGCCTCATTGAGGGTCACGCCCAACAGCTTCCACCAAAGGCCTCATTGAGGGTCACGCCCAACAGCTTCCACCAAAGGCCTCATTGAGGGTCACGCCCAACAGCTTCCACCAAAGGCCTCATTGAGGGTCACGCCCAACAGCTTCCACCAAAGGCCTCATTGAGGGTCGCGCCCAACAGCTTCCACCAAAGGCCTCATTGAGGGTCGCGCCCAACAGCTTCCACCAAAGGCCTCATTGAGGGTCGTGCCCAACAGCTTCCACCAAAGGCCTCATTGAGGGTCGTGCCCAACAGCTTCCACCAAAGGCCTCATTGAGGGTCGTGCCCAACAGCTTCCACCAAAGGCCTCATTGAGGGTCGCGCCCAACAGCTTCCACCAAAGGCCTCATTGAGGGTCGCGCCCAACAGCTTCCACCAAAGGCCTCATTGAGGGTCGCGCCCAACAGCTTCCACCAAAGGCCTCATTGAGGGTCGCGCCCAACAGCTTCCACCAAAGGCCTCATTGACCTGGACTAATTTTGATCCAGCAGCAGATTCCAGCATTGAGAATCTGCCTTTTTTTTTTTTTTTTTTTCTTGTGGCCAGAATCCTAGTTGGTTCCAGACAGCTTGTGACCAGGATGCCTGTACTAAGCAATGATAAGGCGTTCCTCATGTCCCTGAGCACAGACTCTTGGCTTCCACGGCCAATCATCTGCCCCTCTTTGCAGGTAGTTGCTGGCTGTGCAGTTGCTTGTGAACAATTGTGGCTCCTTCAGCCTGTTATTACTTTTTACAGCCGGTCACAGAAGTCTGGAACCGCCTGTGATTCCAGCCGCAATAATTAGCTGCTGGACCAAATTGGTCTATGAGAAATGAGGCCTTCTCTTATAAATCCATTGTTCAGCCACCACTAAACTTTATTGGATCAATTTTATGCCATCGTGGTTCTTGCCAAAACGATAATAAATAAGCTCCCATTGGCATGTGTACAGGTTTTTATCATCTTTGTGCTTTCAACAAGAAATGCTGCTTTTTTACATTGGTACGTTGCTTGGTTCAACTGACCAGAGAACAGTTTAAGAGAAGTATGGGAATAAAAAACAAACGCACATACATGGATGTCTTCCACTAGCTCTACTCCAAGAACTGAGAGATCACATGACCACTCAGTTCTTGTGTCCGCTCAAGTGCTCACTGAAGCACCGAGCTTTGAGGGGGATGGGAATGGCTGGCTTGGGCTCCCAGCAGCAACACTGGGAGTTTGAGCCAGCTGCCGGTCAGGCATCTGGATGGATCCCAATATTTATTGTCTGGATCCATGAACCAGCTCTGTGACCTCAGCTAAAGCCCGTTGTTGACTTATGGGTCACAGGAGTGCTGAACTAAGGGCACTCCTGTGATCCATAGGAGAGGTATGGCCAAAAGAGCTTTCCCCGTACTTCTCATCAGGGTGTATTAGATTTAAATCGCTAGTAAAGAGGCTTGATTTAAATCAACTCGATTTTAATCATAACTTTTAGAGAGCAACTGTCCTTTCTGTCCCACAGCCACTCCTCCTCTGACCTGCTGTTGACTCACCGACAGTTCCATTCACTTTAATGGGACAGCTGGTGATGCGGCAGTGACCCAACAAGGTGACGGACGTGGCGCTAGCAGGTGAGCGGACGCCCGCTAACAGGCGCTGCCATAATGTATCTGAAATGACAGGCGCTCTTTAAATGTAAGGACTTATTCTTGCTGGTAGAATATTTTAACACTTGCAAACAAAATTAAGGTTTCCTATTTAGAATAAGCTGTCAGGTTATTAACACAGCGATATCAGAACTAATTCATACAGTTTGTAGTGTACATAGATTCGCAAAACAATGGGATAAAGGGAATATTCGTGAACTTTTGTTTTTATCTCATGGTTACTGTGCCATAATGTGAATGCATCAATGCAGTGCATGTTATCTTAGCTTGCAGATCTTCGATTCATTGAGTGAGTTTACCAAAAATGTAAATATTGCAGAATATACAGCCTCATGCTACATAACTAAGCACCTTTTCATGCTGAATAAATTATTAATGTATTCTAAATAGAAAACTATCTTTAGATGTATTTTTTAATAAAATGCTTTTGGAGTAAAAATCTATTTGATAAAAAAACAAAAAAAGAATTAAACCAAAAAAATCGGAATTTCTTATTAATAAAAAAAAAAAAAAAAAATTAGATCTCTCTCACTAATAAAAAATAAATAAAAATATCTATGTCTCTCTATATCTATGTCTCTCTATATCTATGTCTCTCTATATCTATGTCTCTCTATATCTATGTCTCTCTATATCTATGTCTCTCTATATCTATGTCTCTCTATATCTATGTCTCTCTATATCTATGTCTCTCTATATCTATGTCTCTCTATATCTATGTCTCTCTATATCTATGTCTCTCTATATCTATGTCTCTCTATATCTATGTCTCTCTATATCTATGTCTCTCTATATCTATGTCTCTCTATATCTATGTCTCTCTATATCTATGTCTCTCTATATCTATGTCTCTCTATATCTATGTCTCTCTATATCTATGTCTCTCTATATCTATGTCTCTCTATATCTATGTCTCTCTATATCTATGTCTCTCTATATCTATGTCTCTCTATATCTATGTCTCTCTATATCTATGTCTCTCTATATCTATGTCTCTCTATATCTATGTCTCTCTATATCTATGTCTCTCTATATCTATGTCTCTCTATATCTATGTCTCTCTATATCTATGTCTCTCTATATCTATGTCTCTCTATATCTATGTCTCTCTATATCTATGTCTCTCTATATCTATGTCTCTCTATATCTATGTCTCTCTATATCTATGTCTCTCTATATCTATGTCTCTCTATATCTATGTCTCTCTATATCTATGTCTCTCTATATCTATGTCTCTCTATATCTATGTCTCTCTATATCTATGTCTCTCTATATCTATGTCTCTCTATATCTATGTCTCTCTATATCTATGTCTCTCTATATCTATGTCTCTCTATATCTATGTCTCTCTATATCTATGTCTCTCTATATCTATGTCTCTCTATATCTATGTCTCTCTATATCTATGTCTCTCTATATCTATGTCTCTCTATATCTATGTCTCTCTATATCTATGTCTCTTCAAATTTATTTTTCTCTTAAAGTGGGAATCCACCGGGACTCCACGTTTTTTTTATTTTTTTATTTTTTTTAAAAGCCAGCAGCTACAAATACTACAGCTGCTGACTTTCAAAATAGTGACACTTACCTGTCCAGCGCGCCCGCGATGTCGGCACCCGAAGCCGATCTGTAGATCGTATGTCGGGTGCTGCCGCCGCCATCTTGGGTATGGGAATCAGGAAGTGGAGCCTTTCGGCTTCATTTCCCGGTTCCCTACTGCGCATGCGCGAATCGCGCTGCGCAATAAGGATGGTCCCCGCTGCCTCTGGGATCTGTGTGTTTCCCAGCAGGCAGCGGGGCACTTGCGGAAAGGGGCATAATATACGCCCCTTTCCGCAGAGAGCTATCCCGGAAGTGGGTGCAGAATACCTGTACTGTACAGGTATCTGCACCCCCCTCCCCCCTGAAAGGTGCCAATTGTGGCGCCGGAGGGGGGGAGGGTTCCGATGAGCGGAGGTCCACTTTAGGGTGGACCTCCGCTTTAAATCATTGACTTATATCCACCCTGCTTCTCATTTAAAGTTGGCAAGGCTGTAGACAGAAAAGGGTATAGTAAATTGTGCGATGTCCCGGTTGCCATAAACTAGGAGTTCAGCGTGGACTTCTGAGTTGAACAGCTCTGCCTTTTGAAAGCTGCTCTAAATTGTATTTCTACAAGTATTTAGAGATGATAAAAACACATTAATCTACATATTGCATATAGAAATTCCCACTTTAAAGCTGAAGTTTGGCATATTTTTGCATAGTTACTTTGGTCGAACCATTGTAAGTGTGTGTATCATAGCTGGCCAGTCCCTATTTTAGCTTGAAATCACTATATCGGGCACCTCCTAATACAGTGACCTCTAGTAGCTCCCAGGTCCCGTGCCGTGTGGCTGCCCTGCTGCTTAGTAAATACAGACATTCGCTCGCTTGGCACAGGCGCCATTCTTAGAGAACATTTTTGCATTTTCTCAATGAATACAAAGTGTTCTCTAATTGGATGAGGTGAAGAGACGGGGCTTTGATGGCACAATATCCTCCTTGTCCATTTAAACAAACTGATCATTGAGAATGGTAGATTTACCCGCCACTTTAATTCCCAGTGGTATTGGTACTAGAGAGTGAATCTCCCAACAGGGACACAGAGTGCAATAAGAACCCGAGAGGCCACCCATTCACACTTGCAAATAGAGCTGTGTGCGATTTGCATACAGTTACCCCAGCGGTGATTCAGAGCGATCGGTGGTAGACATTAAAAGTAATAGTTCTGCGCTTACCCAACCACCCATGTATGTGATGCCTAGATATAAGTAGAGAAAAAAACGTGATAAATAATTATAAAAAATTGGTGAATTCTGCCATCTCCTGACAAAATGTAAATAATTAAAACCTAAATATATAAACACAAATTAGATTGCGCAAACTATTTGAAACACAATATGTAAAAGGTGCAACACATTGGTAGATGAATTAAAGTGAATAAAGTAATCTTTAAAAAAAAAAAAAATTATAATTTTTTTTTAAAATAAACCTACCAAAATTTAAAAAATAAACCTACCAAAATTTAAAAAATAAACCTACCAAAATTTAAAAAATAAACCTACCAATATTTAAAAAATAAACCTACCAATATTTAAAAAATAAACCTACCAATATTTAAAAAATAAACCTACCAATATTTAAAAAATAAACCTACCAATATTTAAAAAATAAACCTATCTTTTAAAAAATGCATAAAATCAATTATAAAATGTATTTACATAAACTAAATCATGATTTTATTATTTTTTTTTTTTTTTTTAAAGGATAGGTTTATTTTTTTAAAGATTAACTTATTCACTTTAATTCATCTACCAATGTGCTGCACCTTTTCACATATTGGGGTTTATTTACTAAAGGCAAATCCACTTCGCACTACAAGTGCAGTTGCTGTAGATCCGAGGGGGACTTGCAAAGGAAAATACAACAGCATTTTTGCTTGTATATGATTGAATGATAAAATCGGCAGAGCTTCCCCTCAATACAGATCTTCCCCCTCATATTTACAGCGACTGAATTTCCAAGAGCACTTTCAAGTGCACTTGTAGTGCAGAGTGGATTTTCCTTTAGTAAATCAACCCAATTGTGTTGCAAATAGTTTGCGCACTCTTTGTTTATATATTAAAAGTAATAGAAGACAGACGGCTCCTGCAGCCAATCGTGGCTGCTCGCAAGTAATGGCTCCATTAGTGATTACCTTCGAATGATCAGCCAGGGACACAGACTGTCTGCATCCAGGGCTGATGATTTGCAATCACTTCATTAGCAGGTACACGCAAGCGTCCATGATTAGCTGTGGGAGCGGTCAGCCTCCTCCCTGCTTTCAATGAGGCTTCCTTTTGCAGCTAATTACTGGTAACCACCTGCTGGGGTTCCTGCATGTAATTGCACACGCCTCCATTCGCAAGTGTAATTGGGGTATTGGCCACTCACCACTACAAATCTAAGTTTTTGCAGTTAGTTATACTTGCAATTTATTTATTTTTTGTTAATAATGCACCTAAAGGAACCTTGGTCTTTGTTCCTTGCCTATGCTTTTGACTCTTGTCATAGCAGGTACAATAGTCCTTATTCTGGGTGAAGACTTCTATAGCTGCTGTTTGAATTTTCATTTTCTTGGTGGTACTGTGGTATATCTGAATTAATTGCATGCTTGGGTTGGGAGTTGGCTTGTAGGACTCGTTCTCACCGGTTATGTGGTCATGCATTTTGCTGTGTTTATCAATCCCAGGCAAAATGTGTGTACAGAATTCAATGTTTTCAGTAGGACATGTACCCAGCATCAGGGGGCATTACAAAAAAAAGTATTTAATGCGCGGGGTGGTCTGGAAATGTAGAGCAATGTGCATGAAAATTGTGACGCATGTGTTCTGGTGAGAATAAGCCCTGGATGTGATTTTAGCCGACTATGGTATGGGGTATTCCTCTTCTTCATCTTTGGTTAAGCACTATGACAATATAGAAACTTTCATCCATTCAGTGAACTCTACTTATAAAAGCAGCTGTGTTTGTTCATTGCTGCTTTAAAATCGCATGGATAACGAGGAAAATGAGTACCTCTGAGATCTGATAACCAGGAAAATTAGTACCTCTGAGATCTGATAACCAGGAAAATTAGTGCTTATGGCTGACTAGTTGTCACCTAAAGCAAGTTTTAGCAGGTGCCTTAGTAGCCAGCAGCGTATATACAGTGGATATAAAAAGTCTACACACCCCTGGTAAAATGTCAGGTTTCTGTGATGTTAAAGGGGTTGTAAAGGTAAATGGTTTTTCACCTTAATGCATTCTATGTATTAAGGTGAAAAAACATCTGACAGTGCCTGCGCCCCCCCCCCCCATTTTTACTTATCCCCACCGCTCAAATCCCGCCCTCGCCCCCGCCGTCCTTTCCACCGCTCAGCCTGGCCGCTGATTGGCTGGAGTGGATGGATGGAAAGCAGCGCAGCCATTGGCTCGCGCTGCTGTCAATCACATCCACTGACGCGGACCGCCGGGGGCGGGGCCGTGTGATACAGCGGTCGGCTGTATCACGGGAGCGGGCCCGCAGGTGCTTCTCACCATGCGAGGGAGAAGCACCTGCGGGAGGAAGCCGAGACAGCCACCGAGGGACCCCGGAAGAGCAGGTTCGGGGCCACTCTGTGCAAAACGAGCTGCACAGTGGAGGTAAGTATAACATGTTTGTTATTTAAAAAAATAAATCACTTTACAATCCCTTTTAAAGTGGTTGTAAACCCTAAAAAAAAAAAAAAAAAATAAAAAAAAAAAACCTGTAAGACAAAGGCATAATTAGCTAGTATGCATAGCATATTGGCTCATTATGAATTACCTGAGATCGAAGCCCCTGCAGCGGTCCTCATTCACCGCTGCGGCGGCCGACATCGGGTATCGCGGCTCCGGCGCTGTGATTGGCCAGAGCCACGATAACATCCCTCCCAAACATGCGCGCGGAAGCCGCCGGCCACGGCACGGTCTAACTGAAGCAACGGCACATACGTACCATTGCTTCACAGTGGTGTAGTGGTTAGCACTTTCGCCTAGCAGTAAGAAGGGTCGCTGGTTCGACTCCCAACCACAACACTACCTGCCTGGAGTTTGCATGTTCTCCCTGTGCCTGTGTGGGTTTCCTCCGGGTACTCTGGTTTCCTCCCACACTCCAAAGACATGCTGGTAGGTTAATTGGATCCTGTCTAAATTGTCCCTAGTATATGAATGTGAGTTAGGGACCTTAGATTGTAAGCTCCTTGAGGGTAGGGACTGATGTGAATGTATATGTAAAGCGCTGCGTAAAATTGATGGCACTATATAAGTAACACAAATAGAAATAAATAAATTGCTTCAGTTTGCTTAAGTGCGCGTGTTTCGATGACGACGGCACATACAGGAATCCTTCCTAAACTGTGCAGGTTTAGGAGATATCCAGTGTAGCTACAGGTAAGCCTAATTATAGGTGTGGTTGTAAAGGGTTTTTACAACCACTTTAAAAAATGAGACAAAGAAACAATTTCAGAACTTTTTCCACCTTTTTTTTTAAATGTGACCTATAAGGCTAGGTTCACACCATAGCGATGTGGGAACGCCGCAAATCTGCGGCGTTTTCCCGCATCGCATGCTTCCCGCCGGCAGTTCACACTGCCCTATGCGGACTGCTGGGAGTGTCAATGAAATGTTAATGACACCCCCAGATCCGTCCGCATATCGCAGTGCGATCTGCACACTCGCACAGGAATCGGATCGCATGGTGTGAACACCCATGCGATCCGATTCTGCTGCGGACCAAAAAAAGGGTCCCGTGCGAGTTTGCGGCGGGTGCGACACGAATTCAGCCATACTATCTGTATGGCTGAACTCGCATCGCTATGGAGATCGGATGTGGTTTGCACTGCAGTGCGGTGCGAATCGCAAACGGATCTCCCACCCGCAGCAGTGCGAACCCAGCCTAAACAGTACAACTCAGTTGAACAACAAACTGACCTCTTTTGCATGGAGGGAAGTAAAAATAAAAAATATAAAATAATACGGTTGCATAAGTGTGCACACCCTTACACTAATACTTTGTTGAAGCCCCTTTTGATTTTATTACAGCACTCAGTCTTTTTGGCTAGGAGTCTATCAGCATGGCACATCTTGACTTGGCAATATTTGCCCGCTCTTCTTTGCAAAAACACTCCGAATCTGTCAGATTGCGAGGGCATTTCCCATACAGAGCCCTCCTCGCCTCATCCCATAGATAGGATTCAGGTCTGGGCTGTGGCTGGACCATTCCAAAACTTGACTCTTCTTCTGGTGAAGCCATTCCTTTGTTGATTTGGATGTATGTTTTGTGTCGTCGTCCTGCTGAAAGATGAAGTTCCTCTTCATGTTCAGCTTTCTAGCAGAAGCCTGAAGGTTTTGTGCCAATATGGACTGGTATTTGGAAAGGTTCAGAATTCCCTCTACCTTGACTAAGGCACCTGCTCCAGCTGAAGGAAAAACAGCCCCAAAGCACGATGCTGCCACCACCATGTTTCACAGTGGGCCTGGTGTGCTTTTTGGTGATGTGCATTGTTTTTGCAACAAACCATATCTTTTTGGAATTATGGCCAAAAAAGTTCAGCCTTGGTTTTGTCAGACCATAATACGTTTTCTCACATGCTTTTTGGGAGACTTCAGATCTGTTTTTTTTGCAAAATTCAGGCAGGCTTGGATGTTTTCCTTTGGATACCCCATAGCCCAGACATATGAAGAATACGGGAGATTGTTGTCACAAGTACCACACAGCCAGTACTTGCCAGATATTCCTGCAGCTGCTTTAATGTTGCTGTATGCCTCTTGGCAGCCTCCCTGACCAGTTTTCTTCTCATCAATTTTGGAGGGATGCCCAGTTCTTGGTGATGTCACTGTTGTGCCAGATTTTCTCCACTTGATGATGACGGTCTTCACTTTGTTCCACGGTATATCTAATGCCTTGGAAATTCTTTTGTATCCTTCTCCTGACTGACGCATTTTTAACAATGAGATCCCTCCTGGTACTTTGGAAAGCTCTCTGAGGACCATGGCTTGTGCTGTAGGATGCAACTAAAGCTGGCCATACACCATACAATTGGTATTGGTGTGGTACAAGGGCCCGCCTGATTGCACACAAATTGAAAGTGTTTAGATTTGACCTCCTATTATATGGTTTTGGTAAATCTAAAGGAAATCTATAGAAGAAAATAATGTATAATGCAGTGCTCGACAAAACCCGGTCGCCAGGTCGCATTGGCGACTAGAATCAGCGACCTTGCGCCTGGGGCAGCATAGCTGGAGGTATCCCGTCTCCGTGGACCCCCCCCGTGCGATCGCGTCGGGGCAGCGCCGCAGGCGGCCGGTAATTGAGCCCCCGGCTTTGAGGCCTTCTGTGATCCTATGGTTCCTTCTGGAATCTGGCGCCCTCTTGTGGTGGCCGTTGGAATTACAACCAACAATGCTAATGGGCCAGTCTTTCTCCATCCCTTTACTTAGAACCCCTAAACAAAACAAAAAAAATATATATATATATATATATATATATATATATATATATATATTATATATATATATATAATATATATATATATATATATATATATATATATATATATATATATATATATATATATATATATTTATTTATTTCTAACACCCTAGAGAGTAAAATGGTGGTCTGTTGCAATACTGTCTGTCACACCATATTTGCACAGCGGACTTACAAACGCACTTTTTTTGGGGAAAAATTTTTTATTTAATAAAAAAAAAAAGACAACAGTAAAGTTAGCCCAATTTTTTTTTTTTTATATTGTGAAAGATAATGTTACGCCGAGTAAATCGATACCCAACATGTCACGCTTCAAAATTGCGCCCGCTCATGGAATGGCGACAAACTTTTACCCTTTAAAATCTCCATAGGCGACGTTTAAAAAATTCTTCAGGTTGCACGTTTTGAGTTAGAGGAGGTCTGGGGCTAGAATTATTGCTCTTACTCTACCGATCGCAGCGATACCTCACATGTGTGGTTTGAACACCGCTTTCATATATGCGTTCGCTTCTGCACGCAAGCTTGGCAAGACAGGGCGCATTTAAAACAATTTTTTTTTCTTATTTTAACTTTTATTTTTTTCACTGTTCTTTTTAAAAAAAATGTGTGTCACTTTTATTCCTATTACAAGGAATGTAAAAATCCCTTGTAATAGAAAAAAGCATGACAGGTCCTCTTTTATATATGAGATCTGGGGTCAGAGAGACCTCACATCTCATATTTACACTAAAATGCAATTTAAAAATGTCCCTCTAAGAGCTATGGGCAATGACTTGGAGACAGGTGGGGGGCTGGGGGCTATCTTCCCCTCACTCGTCTCCATGTCAGGCCAGGGACAGGTCCAGATCACCGTCACGGACCTGGCTCCTAACTTTTTTAGCTGGCTCCTAGATTCCAAGCAAATTTGTCAACCCCTGGTATAATGTATGGCCAGCATAAGAAAGGAAAGACCTACAAAAACAGCTGAACTTTATTTGGGGTTAATCAGAGGCACGTTAAATGATGGTGGGTGTGTACTGACTCCTATGTAACATGAGTTTGAATGTGATTGCTCAATTCTGAACACAACTACATCCCCAGTTATAAGAGGGTGTGCACACTTATGCCACCACATTTTATTTTTTTATTTTTACCCCCGTCTTAAAAAAATGTGTGCTTTAGTTTGATTTTCAATTGTTGTACTGTTTATAGGTCACATTAAAGGTGGAAAAAGTTCTGAAATTATTTTTGTGTCATATTAATTTTTATTTATTTGTTACATATGAGAAAACTGACATTTTTACAGGGGTATATAGACTTTTTATATCCACTGTATGATTGCAATAGAATGGGGGGGGGGGGGGGGGGGGGAGAAACAGTTCTAGATCAGTGGTCTCCAATCTGCGGCCCATGTGCTTGAAGAAGCCCCTTGCTTGTCTTGATCCAGCTCTTGGGGAACCGTTGCTCCCGCGGATGCCATCGATGGGGCACCATTGCGCCCACTGACGCCAAATCGGACAGGCAGCACTAATCGCCACCTTTAAAGTGGTTGTAAACCCTTACAACCAACTTTGACCTACAGGTAAGCCTAGATTAAGGCTTACATGTAGGTCCAAGAAATATCTCCTAAACCTACACGGTTAAGGAGATATTTACCTGAAGACAGCGGCGCCCAGGCGCATTGGGTAAGCCGCAGATCGCGGCGATATGCTGCGAGTGTCGGCTCCCGTGCGCACACGCGGGAGTGACGTCATCGCTGCTCCGGCGAATCACAGCGCCGGAGCAGCGAGACCCACCAAGAAGGATGCTCGGAACTACAGGGGACAGCGGTGACTTCGCTGGCTCCTGTGTCAGGTAAGTGACACATAATGGACTACTATGCGATGCGATGTGATGCGATGCATAGTAGCCCATTATGCTTTACCTTTGCAGGGAATCAAAGAGAAAGTAAACCCATCAGGGTTTACTTCCTCTTTAAACACCAGTTCCACTTTTAAATTTTATTTTTTTATTTTATTTTTTTAATATGGGATGTGTGTGGTATTTGGTTAAACTGCAATAAGTGATTCTGTTAGAATCTATATTTCTGTATGTTGATTATTTTATCCCTCCAGTCGTGTCTATCTGAGGTATAAACATAAAAGATTAGTTTTCATATTCCTTACCCCAGACATGTTGAAGTCTCTATACCAATTCCTATAATTAACATTTCTAAAGGCTTAAAAATAAAACTTGTGCTAACAAACTTTCCCTGTCACCCACAACAACAAATCGGCTTCCAACTGTCATTTCTACAGTTTTTGGTTTGAAAATGAATAAAGGATTGTGCACAGATCAGCTTTAGGTGCCAAGTTTTTTTTTTTTTGGTTTATTTTTTTTATTTTTATTTTTTTTTTATTTTTTTGGCATACTGCTTATAGTATCTTTTGTAGGCCCTGCCATTTGTCTATTATGGAAATGCATGTAGTTAGAATAAGAAACGTGTTTATTTAATATGAGCGTCGTGTGTGTGTGTGTGTGTGTGTGTGTGGTTTTTTATGGTAAAGAATAGCCATATTTTCAACAAACTGACTTTACTTGCATGCTTTTTTTAACCCTCTATGGTGTTTTTTTTCTCTTCTGCCCAATCCTGCTATTGAAATAGAGCAGACACCCCCACATCTTTCTGGGTGTACAATACTCTAACACACTAATACACAGTGCAAATTTTTTTCCTGCAACCAAGTGTTGCAGCAAAGAAATTCGCACAATCCCCGCTGCTATACCAGCCCCTAGCAATAATCGCAAAGTAAATCCGGCAGGCTGGTTGTACCCAAGTTGATCTTCTTCTTTTTATTTTTTTTATTTTTTTGATCAACTGAACTACATTCGGCCTGCCCACACACTGTTTGAATCTCAGCAGAAATCGGAAGAGTCTATGGTCGGCCTAAATGTTTGGTGTATTGTAGCTCTCGGGTAGTCACTGGTGTTGGGTCCTTCCAAGTCTTTTGAATACCTTTTTTCTCCTGCCACTGGTTCTGTAACCCTATTGGGTGCAGTACTGACCTAATGGGCCTTTGGAAGGAACTGCCGGTGTTTTATCATATAAGGTCCTCCATCCGATAGTGTCCGCTGCGTACTGCGCATGCGCAGTACACAGCAACACAGATTCCGAAAATTGCCGAGGATGAACGGCGCCTGCGCCGTGGGTCCAGGTTCTATCCCCACTATCCAAGTGGACATAGAGTAGGAATATAAAAGAGCCGATCGCAGCGAAGCCGAGCCCGAAGCGTGGCGAGGGGCCCTCTAATATTCACAACCCTATGTTCGCTCGGATGGTGGGGCTACCACCTCCACTCACAGCGCAGGCGCCGTTCAGCTTCGGAGATTTTCCGAAGCTTCGTCTGCTCCATACTGCGCATGTGCAGTACGGCGTGGACACTATATGATGGCCGGACACTATATGGCACAACACCGGCGAGAGACAAGGTATTCAACGCAGCCGTTGGAGATCCACAATACTGCAAACTTTTAGGACACTGACCACCAGAAAGGTAAGTATTTTTTCTTTTGTGGAAGGTGGTCTTTAGTTCTACTTTAAGTGCACTAAAGTAAACAGAGTAAGGGAGGGTTATAAAACCCCTGACATATATATATATATATATATATATGTGTATATGTTTTAAATCTTTGTCACATTGGGGGGATTTTTGCAAATGAAGGGATTTCCCCTCTATTACTATTCTGGGGACAATCGGACATGGGATTTTCTTTTACTTGATAATGGTAAATAGGGACACAGACGGCAATAAAAACTGACAGATGTTCTAATCCAGTGATGGCGAACCTTGGCACTCCAGATGTTTTGGAACTACATTTCCCATGATGCTCAACCACACTGCAGAGTCCTTGAGCATCATGGGAAATGTAGTTCCAAAACATCAGGGGTGCCAAGGTTCGCCATCACTGTTCTAATCCCTCTCTGCTTCATCCAATACTAAAAAATAGTTTTTTTTTTTGTTTTTTTTTTTGCCTTTTAGTTGTACTGTAACTGTAAGGGTTGTTTGCTCCTTTTAGGTCTAGGGGACTTGTTAAAGATTACTTACCTGATCCTCCAAACTGCTAGACCTCTCTCGCAGCACCTTCTTCTCCCCCCCCCCCCCCCCCCCCCACGCTTCAGCAGTCCAAGGTCCTGATGTCCTCAATACCAATGTAGTGTCGGGGTGTGAAGTTACCGAGGAACATATTGAGGGGGGAGCACAATCTGCCGAGAGAGAGGAGGATCAGGTAAGTTAAAGCTTCTCCTTTCCCCTACACTAAGCCAGCAGTTATCCCTTGCCGTGTGGGCACAGCACTATTGGAAGGGGATCATTTTCAAATTTCCCAGAACTGGTCTTTAACATAAATACAAAATTTGTCCTTCTGTGACTTGACATTTTTGTGGTGGTAAAGGTGTACTTATTAATGCCCAGACTAGCTGGTGACTTGCTTATATGCATATTAGGATAGTTTGTTGGACATTATAGGGCATCTTTTCAAGCTGTGCTGATTTTGTGTATATTAGTCTTTTTTTTTTTTTTTTTTTGTGCATGATTTGCTGTGACTATACACACCTAGACCTGTTGCTGATTCCAAGTATTCATCTTGCAGGTGAACGTGTGTTGTGTTTTCATGGGCCTCTTCTCTATGAAGCAAAGGTAAGTTTCATGTGTTGTCCTTCCTGTTTTCAGGTCGTCTTCAGGTTGTGTTTCTGCAGTTGAATTGTTATGGGTGAGGCAAGAAGAAGCCTGCTGGAAGATGAGGTTTTAGTGTAAAGAACAACATGACTCTGATTCCTCCTGTATTATATTGTACCTGTACTGTTTGAACGTGCTTTACAGCTAGAACTTTGCAAAGCGCTGTGCAAACTGTTGGCACCACATCCTGTATAGGCGTAAATCTTATTGTCACTCCTAAGCCGCATTCATATACAGTGGAACCTTGGTTTACGAGTAACGTGGTTAACTAGCATTTTGAAAGACGAGCAACTTTTATTTATTTTTTAATTCTGACTCAGTTTTGCGAGTGTTGTCTGGCAAAACGAGCAGAATTCAAGCTAATGGGGTTTGCAGTACCGCATTTGGCCAGAGGTGTGGGGGTGCCGGGGACACTCGGAACGGTTCGGAAATACGTGGAAATACTCCGTTCCTGTGGCTTTCTCTAGCCACATGCGGTATTACATGTAGTAGAAGTCAATGCGGAATGAATTATCTTAGTTTCCATTGACTTCTCTGGGGAAGCTCGCTTTGATATGCGAGTGCTTTGGATTACAATAATTCTCCTGGAACAGATTATGCTCTTAATCCAAGGTTCCACTGTACTAACATTTGAAAACAAGAGGGAGAACCACCAAGTTGGACTTTGAAGGCAGATTGGACCAATAAAAAATAAAAAAAATTTGTACATAGAATTTTTTTTCGATTCATACTTGGGGACCGGTGCTGCACTGGTCCCCCGCCGCCTCTACACTGAGAACCGAGCCACCGAACACCACAGAGGGCTCGGTTCTCACCGATCCCCGAGAGGAGAGCTGCTGACTGCTCTGCTCCTCCTTTTTTAATACTGCATCATCACAAATGCTTGAGCCCCTGTGCGTCTAAGCGTTTCGCTGGTCCGCTTCCTCAGGGGACACATGGATGGTGGGGGGGGGGGGGAGAGAGAATTATAAAAACAGGTCTCACTGGCCTAGGTGTGTGAGCACCTGCATAGAAAGTCTCCCTGGGTGGGCACCAGAGCAAAACAGTAACCGAGCAGTACGTATCTCAAGTCATCTGATATAATCAGAAAGTTGCTAATCTAAGGAAAACACTGTGTTGAAAGCTGCATACAGAAGAGTGTCAACAGATTTGCTGCACAAACAGCAGCCAGATCATAGTGGCAAGACATCCATTGCATAACTTTAAATAGGGGATTAGATATAAAGTGAATTCCCAGCAGTTACACCGCATATCCTCAGAAGAGCCAAAGCCAACTCCTGCGGCTGTACAGTGACCCAGGGAGCTATGCACACACCTAGGCCAGTGAGACTTGTTTTTATAACCCCCCCCCCATGTGTCCTGAGAAAACGGGCCAGCGAAATGTGTAGACGCACAACAGGGGCTCACGCATTTGAAGATGCAATATTAAGCACAATTTGGGTATTACTGGCCCTTTTTGTGGTCGATTTGTATGTAAGTTTAACTAGATTTAGTATTTTTCATTTTCTATACAAATGCGTTTATTTTATTTATTTTTTCTTTCAAAGTCCGACTTAGTGGTTCTCCCTCCCCTTTTTTATTTTTTGTTCATAAATACTGTATAATAATGACTTAAAATATCCATTAAACCCAACCTGTAGAGACCTCTAATCACAAAAGGACTTGTGCTATATTGCATGCGAAGCTCAATGGTTAATCGGAGAAGGTATAATGTATATTCCAGTTGCAGCTACAATACAATTTGCAAATATACTGAAAAATTCACTTGTTTTTGTAAAGCAGACCCCACACCCCGTCCTAAATCCCCCAGCCTGGAAAAAAGCTGTCCAAAATCCTAGCTGCCAGCTATAATACATCTCTGATCAGATTTATTTTTCGTTCATACACCCCACAGCAGCCATGTGTACACTTCTTACTATTCAGTGTTAATCCTCGAGATTGGAAGGCTGCCAAGTCACTACTGGGATGTAGAGCTGCTTGGCCTCCCTGGCGGGATGATTATGTCAGATTTTTGCGTCTCAAAGCGGTACAATTGTTTTGCCTAGAAATTTGCTATTTATATTGTAGGCCTGTAGTTCTTAGCAATAACGCGCTTAAATCTGTCCAAACAAGAGTCTAGTAGATATTCTGGGTATGATGAAGTTTGAAACACAAAATCATAATATATAATATTATAAAAATTAATTAATTTCCCCACGATTCACTATCGCTCAATTATGCAAGTGTTCTAATTTACTATCGCTGTTTTCTAGCTGGTCTAAAACCACTGTTGACGTAAAGGGACACTTTTTGGTTGCTATGGACAATCTTCAGTTTCCAGGCAGAAAGAACAGTATATATCAGGGATATGCAATTAGTGGACCTCCAGCTGTTGCAAAACTACAAGTCCCATCATGCCTCTGCCAGCAGCAAGCATGACATCCATAGTCTTGCTATGCCTCATGGGACTTGTAGTTCTAGAACAGCTGGAGGTCCGCTAATTGCATATACCTGGTATATATCATATAAAACTGCATGCAGGACACTGGACAAAGCACTAGGGACAAAAGGGATGTGAAATTATTTCATCCAGTAATGTAATCTGTAAGATTACACTGTACTGTATGTGTTATGAAAGGTAAAAAAAAAACCTGTGCAGCAGCCCCCGCAATACTTACCCAAGCCTGATCTCGATCCAGCGATGTGCACGAGGGCAGAGGCTCTCCCGGGTTGTCTCTTCCTCATTGGTTAAGACAGCAGTGGGAGCCATTGCCTCCCAGTACTGTCAATCACAGCCTGTGAGCCAATGAGGAGAAAGCGGAGCCGAGCTGCTCTGTGTGTGTGAATGGAGAAACAGAGCAGCGGCTTGGGAGCAAGCCCGCTCGAGTGGCCCCATAGCAATAGACTTGCTATGGGGCAGGTGGGAGGGACTAGGGCGCTGGCAGTGGACCAGAGAAGTGGGTCAGGGCTGCTCTGTGCAAAACCAATACAGGTAAGTAGAAAACGTTTGTTATTTAAAGCAGATTGATTTTTTTTTTTTTTTTTTTATCACTTTAAAATGATCCCTTGTGGTGGAGCAGACTCTGCGTTGCAGTGGTTAATTGCTTGTTTCCTCTAGTGGAGAGAAGTGGTTTTACTTTTTCTGATCCTTCGCCACCCCAGCAGATGACGCACCCTCATGCTCTGGTGGTGGACTGTCCCTCGGCATCATCACATCCAGTACAGTTCTTTGGACCCTGCTTTGGTCTTGATGACATTGGGGACCCTAGACCACTGGAGCCTGGGGGAGAAGCTGCAGGGACCAGTCTAGTTACAGGGAGGGTAAAATCTTCCTTTTTATTAAATTATTATTATATTTTTTTTTTTTTTGCACAGCCCCATTTTTCTATGATTGGTGCCTGGAAAGTCAATTTTTTTCTACTTTGCTTTTTGTTCAATCCAAATTTAGGACATGGCACTGCGCACCTTAG
Organism: Lithobates pipiens; assembly: GCF_037356315.1. NCBI lineage: Eukaryota > Metazoa > Chordata > Amphibia > Anura > Ranidae > Lithobates > Lithobates pipiens. The sequence goes on from NW_027507903.1 coordinate 4,219,407, forward strand.
GCTCCCACAGTTCCATCCTGTGTTGGTGCCTTTTGCAACTCTTTGATCCATAATTTTAGCATGATTTGAATGGGCGGGATAAATGAACAGTGCACACCTGTGAGAGTTGTCGTTCTGAGCCAGCCAACCAGGAGACCAAACGTAAAGGCTGGTCAAAGATGACACTGGCTAGTGAGCTAGTCGATGTCACTGGGGCAAGGGAAGCATTGGCAATTTTGGTTCTGCTTTAAAGAATAACTTCAGAACTTCTGCTGTGAATTTTGAGCATCAATTACTCCACAGTGCCTTCAGCTACACAAATAATTATGGCGGTTGTCTTAAAGAGGAAGTAAATCCTGATGAGTTTACTTCCTTTTTGATTGCCTGCAAAGGTAAAGCATAATGGACTACTATGCATCGCATAGTAGTCCATTATGTGTCACTTACCTGACACAGGAGCCAGCTTAGTCACCGCTGTCCCCTGTAGTCCGGCGCATCCATCTTCTCAGTGGGTCTCGCTGCTCCGCCGGTGTCATTTGGCGAAGCCGCGATGACGTCACTCCCGCGCATGCGCACTGGAGCCGCCACGCGCGGCATATCGCCGTTGACAGCGGCGCGTCAGTGCACCTGCGTGCCACTGTCTATGGCACATGCACCGTAGACAGCGGTGCCTGTCTTTCGGCAAATATCTCCTAAACCGTGTAGGTTTAGGAGATATTTCTTGGACCTACAGGTAAGCCTTAATCTAGGCTTACCTGTAGGTCAAAGTCAGTTGTAAGGGTTTACAACCACTTTAAAGGTGGTACTAAAGCCTTAGGCCTCTTTCAACACGGACTGTCACCACTGACATCCGACGCTCCATAGACTTCCATGGAGTGTCCGTTCAGGTCCGTCTGAAAAAACTGACAGGCTGACCTGAGCGGACACTCCATGGAAGTCTGTGACATGTCAGAAGACATCCGACCCGTTCCGATCCGAAAAAGTGTGACGGAGGAAAAACCTACTTTTCCAACAGTCATTGGATCGGGTGAAGACTGACTCTACGGCCTGTCTTCATCCGATCCCCCATAGGGGAGAGCGACACTGACAGGTTCGTCCTTGCGCAGTGTGCAGAGACGGACCTGCCATCTGCCTGCTCAGCGGGCATCGACGGAGCAATCCCCCACTGAGCAGAGCGGGCTCCATGCACGGACACGTCCGTGTGAAGGAGCCCTTAAGGTTTTTCACCTTAATGCATTCTATGCATTCAGCATTTTTCATTCAGCGTCTTTTTAATTTTTTTTATGAATTTTTTTTTTTCCTCTTTTTTTTTGAGCTCATGAAAGGGCTAAAGTGCTTGAAACCTTAAGATTTTTTTTTTTTTTTTATCCTAAAACATTCTCTGCAATAAAGTGGTTGCCAACCTCAGACATGAAATATGAACAAAGCAATATCCCTCTATAGTGTGTACTTGTTTTAGTCCAGAGCATTGAGGCCTAAAATAGCGCCTGAAAAGTGCCTGTAAAATGCCTCTTCTGCAGCCCTAGTATGAAATCCTGAGTGCTTTCCCACTGGGGCGGTGCGCTTCCAGGACAGGAAAAAAAAAGTCCTGCAAGCTGCATCTTTGGAGCAGTGCGGGAGCGGTGTATACACGGCTCCTAAATAGCCCCTGCCATTGAAATGAATGAACAGCCCTGCCAAAGTGCTTCGGCAGCGGTGCTTTTCGATCGCTTTTAACCCTTTGTTCGGCTGCTAGCGGGGGACAAAATCACCCTGCTAGCGGCTGAAAAGCTCCGCTAAAACTATCTCCGTTTTACTGCTAATGCCGCACCGCCCCAGTGTGAAATTAGCCCAAGTGTCATTTCTCTCTGCTGCCTCTATCCTCTGCAAAATTGTTACAGGGGAGGGCACACCCTGTGATTGACAGCCTCATCTCTGTTCCTATGTGCTTTGTGGAGGGGGATGGTGTCACTTTCCTCCAATCGGCTCTCGCAGCTCTCCTCACTGATATACAGTGCCTTAACCACTTACAGACCGGACCATTTTGCTGGCTTAAGACCAGACCACTTTTTGCGATTCGGCACTACGTCGCTTTAACTGACAATTGCGCGGTCGTGCGACGTGGCTCCCAAACAAAATCGATGTCTTCCCCCCCCCCCCCCCCCCCCACAAATAGAGCTTTCTTTTGGTGGTATTTGATCACCCCTGCCGTTTTTTTATTTTTTGTGCTTTAAACAAAAATAGAACGACAATTTTGAAAAAACACATTTTTTTTTAAACTGTTTGTTATAATAAATATCCCCCAAAAATATATAAAAAAAAAACATTTTTTCCCTCAGTTTAGGCCGATACGTATTCTTCTACATATTTTTGGTAAAAAAAACGCAAAAAGCGATTGGTTTGCGCAAACGTTATAGCATTTACAAAATAGGGCATAGTTTTAAGGCAATTTTTATTAATTTTTTTTTTTGTTTACTAGTAATGGCGGCGATCGGCCTTTTTTTTTTCTTTTTATTTATTTTTTTTTGACTGCGACATTATGGCGGACGCATCGGACACTTTTGACACATTTTTGGGACCATTGTCATTTATACAGCAATCAGTGCTATACAAATGCAGTGATTCCTGTGTAAATGACACTGGCAGTGTAGGGGTTAACCAGTGTGTGGCAGTGTAGGGGTTAAGTGTTCCTAGGGGTGTGTTACTAACTGTTGGGGGCTGGGCTTTGTTTTAGTGAACACGGATCTCTGCTCCAATCACATGGAGCAGAGATCAGCATCACTTGTTGCTAGGCAGAACAGGGAGATGCTGTTTACAACGGCATCTCCCCGTTCAGCCGCCTTGTGAGACGATCGCGGGTATCCCCTCGCGGCGATCAAGTCCGTGGGACCCGCGACCGGACTCGCGGGGGTCCCGACCAGCACGCGAGCGTGTCCCGCCGGCAGCGCGCACACGATGGCAGGGCGGCATATAAAAATGAACGTACCTGTACGCCAATATGCCTGCCCGTGCCATTCTGCCGACGTACATCGGCGTGCACCGGTCGGGAAGTGGTTAAAGTATTCATACCCCTTCAAATGTTTCACATTTTTGTAATGTTACGACCACAAACTTGTATTTTGTGTGATAAACCAACACAAAGTGGCACATAATTGTGAAGTGGAAGGAAAATTATGGTTTTCAATTTTTTTTTTTTTGCAAATATTTGAAAAGTGTGGGGGGGGGGGTGCACATTTTGTATGGCGCCCCCTGGAGTCAATACTTTGTAGAACCCCCTTTCTCTACAAGTCTTTTTGGGGGTGTCTCTACCAGCTTTGCACATCTAGAGAGGACATTTCTTCCCATTCTTCTTCTTTGCAAAATATCTCAAGCTCTGTCAGATTGGATGGAGAGAGTCTGTGAACAGCAATTCTTTCCGCAGATTCTCAATTGGATTTAGGTCTGGAGAGAGCACCTTCTTCCACATGTTTGCATGTCTTTCTTCTTGTCACTCTTCCATAAAGGGCAGATTTGTGGAGAGACGACTAATAGTTGTCCTGTGGACAGATTCTCCCCCCTGAGCTGTGGATCTCTGCAGCTCCTCCAGAGTCACCATGGACCTCTTGGCTCTTCTCTGAATGCTCTCATTGCCCGGCCGGTCAGACTTACCCTGACAAGACCTACCCTGATTTTACAGGAGGGCTGCAGTATAAGCCCTACTCTGAAAATAAACCCTAGTGGTATGTGTTTCTGTAATCGAATCTGTAGTCAAATACCTTCAGTATACAGCGGCGCTCAGCTGATCTCCTCCACTTCTCCTGCCTGTCAGCGGGAGATCTCAGCCCCCCTCCCTCTGCAATGCTGGTTCATGACGGGCTATGGAAGCGCCAAGGGGTGCTCAGCTGATCTCCTCTTCTGCTTATCAGTGGGGGATCTTGCTAAGGTAAGTCCATGAGGCATATCCAGGTTATTACACGGACAATGTGTAACCAATAGTACTTATATTACAGTCAAATGAAACCACATAAATCAGAAAATAAAACCAGAGAACATGTAATAGTCTCAAGGTACAGAAGATTGGCTATACAATGTATCACAAACCATTAGTAGTAGGTCCTGGAACTGCCTCTACAGTACTAATTAGCTGACTTCTGAAGACAATTGGTTCCGCTAGATTTTAGTTAGGGGGTATCGGAGGAAAGGGGGCTGAATACAAATACCCCCCCCCCCCCCACACACACTTTTCACATAATTATTTGTAAAACATTTTATCCTTTTCCTTCCACTTCACAATTATGTGCCAGTTTGTGTTGGTCTATCACATAAAATCCCATTAAAATTTACATTTTTGATTGTAAAATAACAAAATGTGGAAAATGTCAAGGTGTATGAATACTTTTTCAAGACACTGTAACTTCAAGGCAGAATCTGCATTCTATGCATCAAGATAAAAAAAAAACCTTCTGTGTAGCAGCCTCCGCAGCACCTCCTAATATTTACCAGAGCCCCCCTCCTTCCAGCGATGTCCACGAATCCCCTCAGTCGTCCGGGGCTGAGACGCACCAGAGGTGCCATTGACTCCCATGGTTGTCCACCAAAGTCATTTAGCCAATCGGGGGGGAGAGAGGGGCGGGACCAAATGGCAGCTCCGTGTCTGAATGGACACAGGGAGCTGCAGCTCGGCTTGGGTGCCCCCATAGCAAACTGCTTGCTGTTGGGGGCACTCAAAAAAAGGGAAGGGCCAGGAGCAGCGAAGTGGGACCTGAGAAGAGGAGGATCGGGGCTGCTCTGTGCAAAACCAACTGCATAGAGCAGGTAAGTAAAACTTGTTTAAAAAAAAATAAGGACTTTACAATCACTTTCAGCTCTCCGCTCCCTGCTTTTCAGAGCTGAGAGATCCTGTGTAAATTCTGCTCTTTAAATGGATGTAGGGGAAAGATGAATGTAGATGGAGGTACAACTTGTGTAGGAGGATTTTTCATCTATGTATCACCTGGGGCCAGTCGCTTCACTGAGTATAACTAAGGGTTTACAACCACTTCCAGCAAAAGGATGTCGTGACGTGATCGTGACTTTCAGTGGGGATATCTGAGTGATGGGTACAGCTGCAGGCATCATTCAGATGTCATTCTTTTTTGCCAGCGATTCTGTGCACCATAAGAACAATCGTAGCGGCTGCTCAGCCGCTTGATCGTTCTTACAGGCAATGGGAGGGGGCACCTCTGGTGCTTCTCCAGTGCCATCAGGGACCCGGATAAAGAATCCGCCGCCGCATAGAGATTTCCAGTGACCAGATGGTCACCAGTCATCTCTAAGACCGTCAGAGGCTCGGGCGCGATGTTATGACCTCACGTCTGGGCCGCGGATTTTAAAAAAAAAAAAAAACGGCGATCTCTGCTTGAAAGTATCAGATCCTGTAATTTGTTTTTTATTATTTTATTTTTTTCGATCTGATGCTTTCCAGCCTGCAGGAGAGATGTGGAGGCCTTATTGACCCCACATCTCTCCATAAAGAGGACCTGTCACGCACTATTCCTATCACAAGGCATGTTTACATTCCTTGTAATAGGAATAAAAATGATCGCTTTTTTTTTTTTCTTTTTTAATAAAGTGTAAAAAAAACTTATAATAAAGCAATAAAGTCTTTAAAAAAAAAAAAAAAAGACTATTGCTTTATTATGTTTTTTTTTTTTTTTTTACACTTTATTAAAAAAAAAATTGTCCCTGTCCTTGCGCACAGAAGCAAACGCACATGCAAATCCCGACCACATATGTAAACGCTGTTTAAACCACACTTGATGCATTGCTGCGTGCATTGGAGTGAGAGCAACAATTATAGCAATTATAGCATCCTCTGTAACTCTTAAAGCGGAGGTCCACCCTAAAGTGGACCTTCCGCTCATCGGAATCCTCCCCCCCTCCGGTGCCACAATCGGCACCTTTCAGGGGGAGGGGGGTGCAGTTACCTGGATAATCCAGGTAACTGCACCCACTTCCGGGACAGCTCTCTGCGGAAAGGGGTGTAACTTACGCCCCTTTCCGCAAGTGCCCGCCCCTTCCCGCAAGTGCCCCGCTGCCTGCTGGGAAACACACAGCTCCCAGAGGCAGCGGGGAGTGTCCTTATTGCGCAGCGCAATTCGCGCATGCGCAGTAGGGAACCGGGAAATGAAGCTGAAAGGCTCCATTTCCTGATTCCCATACCCAAGATGGCGGCAGCAGGACCCGACAGACGACCTAGCGATCGGCTTCGGGTGCCAACATCGCGGGCGCGCTGGACAGTTAAGTGTCACTATTTTAAAAGTCAGCAGCTGCAGTATTTGTAGCTGCTGGCTTTTAAAAAAAAAAAAAAAAAACGCGGAGTCCCGGTGGACTCCCGCTTTAAGAATTTTTACAGGTTACATATTTAAAGTGTTGCCTATGGAGATTTTGTAAGTACTGAAGTTTGGCACCATTCCACGAGTGTGCGCAGTTTCAAAGCGTGACGTGTTTGGTATCTATTTACTCGGCGTAGCATCATCTTTCACATTATACAAAAAAAAAGGGCTAAGTTTACTATTTTTTGTTTTTTTTAATTCATAAAACAGTTTTTTCTGCCCAAAAAATGCGTTTGAAAAATTGTTGCGCAAATATCATGTGACATAAAAGTTGCAACGACAGCCATTTAATTTTTTTTAGCAGTGTCTGCTAAAAAAAAAAAAAATACATATATGTAATGTTTGGGAGTTCTGAGTAACGATGATTTTTACATGTAGGAGAGGAGTGCCAGAATAGGCCTGGTATAGAAGTGGTAGACTTGCCATGCACAGAGATGAGACCGACTTGAGCATTGTTTCCAACACGGGAGCTTCAGGAACGCTCTAAAGACCAAGTTACTGATAAATATCCAAAGTAGAATCTTCACCCAAAACGGCACACTTGTAATACCAAGAAATCCTCGTGCTCTCCTCCACCAATGTGCTCTAGCCGCTCACCTTACAATCTGACCCCTGTTTTAACAGCAGGTCAGACAAAGCGGATCCCCCTATGAGGGGTAACCCGTGAATCGGCCCAACGTGATGCTGATAATTCCTCCGTATCACCCTCTTCCTCCTCACTGGCTTCACCAGTCTCCGGTTTCCCTCTGGTGTATTCGGTATGACAGGGGGATAAAAACACCAAATCTAGTGCTCTCTGTTTGCAAATGATTTATTTCTCCAGTAGTACGCACCGCTCCTAAAGTGCCCCTGCCCATTGAAATCAATGGGCAGCATCGCCAAAGCACCTAGGCAGCGGCGCCTTGCAGGCGATTTGAACCCTTTATTTGGCCGTTAGCGGGGGTGAAAAGCTCCGCAAACACGATGGTAAAGTGCTGCTAGTTTTACCGCCGATGCCCGGGCTCTTCCAGGGTGAGGGGGCTCTTTGTGGTTTTTTGTTTGGTTTTTAATTTTACTTTTTTACCCCAAATTTTTTTTTTTTAGTGGGGCAGGGATTTTTGGTGAGATCACCAAATACCCCATATCATTTTTTTTTTTTTTTTTTTTTTTTTGAGACCGAGAAAGGAACTTTTTCTCTGTATCACTTTACCTGAATGAATGAGAATCTGTATAGAGATTCCATTCATTCAGAAAATAACAGCCTGATACATTGTAACACTCTCTTGGTTACAATGTATCAGGCTGTCAGTGTGCACATAGAAGTGATCAGTAGTGATCCCTGCATGTTCCCCCCTTTTCTACTGGGGGGGGATATTGATAAACACGTTTACCAAGGCCCAACTTCACCTCCGTCCACACCACTACGCCCACACCCCCCTGCCACAATCCCCAGCCTGACCGATCTGTGCAGGGAGAAGATGCAGGCGGAGGAAGAGAAGGAGAGATGGCGCTTGGTGCGACCATGGATTGGGGGGGCGGGGGCAGTTGGGGCGATCTGACTGGCAGGGGAACTCATTTAGACCCATGCAGCACCTGAAACCGGCATGAGTGGAAGGAGCAGCACCCAAGCAGGCATGCTCATGACCTGTTGCTCTGTGTGTCCATTCACATAACGAGCTGTGGCTTGGCCCGCCCCCTTTGTCTCCTGATTGGCTGACTGGCTGTGACTGACAGCAGCAGGAGCCAATGGCTCTTGATGCTGCCAAAAAACAATTAGGAGTGCAAGTCTCTGGAGAGGCAAGGCTCTCATGGACACCGCTGGATGGAGATGGGACTCGGGTAAGTATTAGGGGGGTTGATGGGGGAGCTGCACACAGGATTTTTACCGTCATGCAAAAAAAAGCCTTGTGCCTTTGCAACCGCTTTAAAGTGATTGTGAACAATCGCCTTGTAAAAGTTTAAAATCAGAAATGAAAAGCAAAACATTTTTGTATAGATATAAAAAAAATATATACTTTAAGAATTGGCAACCCTGGTTGGACCAGTTTCCAGCAATGAGCCGGCTTTCCGGCTTTTTGGACCTAATAGAACTTCCCCTGAGCCTACCAGTGATGGCCTTGGATTCCCTGGGGTGGGGCAGGCTTTCTTCTTCGTGACTCCTCCCCACACTTTTTTTTTTTTTTTTTTTGGCCCCTGATAAGGCTCTTGGACTCTATATGCAAACATTGGTTGATCTCAGGTACATGTATATTTCAGAAATGTTGGTTTAGTTTATTCTCTAGGCTTTGATCATTGAGAGCTGCATTGATAATTATTACATTACCCTAATAGACCGCAATGATATCAAGGCCCCCACCTGGTTGCCTTTAGTTTTCTTTGTTACTGGTTATAACAATAAGAGGCCTATTAGTGTGTGGGGGTATATGATTTAAAGTGGGGTGCCCCCCTAAAAAAATTATAATTTTAAAGTCCGCTACAAATACTGCAGCTGCTGACTTTTTTAATAATCGGACACTCTACCTATCCCAGGGTCCAGTGATGCGGGGGAACGAAGCACCCCCTCGTTCCCCTCTCCGCTCGCGGCGCCATCATTCTTACTGTGGGCATCAGGCTGTGGCTTCACAGCTGGGCACCCACTGTGCATGTGCGAGCGCCGTGATACTCAGCACAGTCATATGGGACACGTGACAGGTCCCAGATGACTGTGCGGTGCGAGGGGAAGTGATGTCACCAGCCTGGGCAATGAAGAAGGCAGACTACTTTTTTTTTTTTTAAGAATTTTAAACTTTTTTTTTTTTTTTTTTTGGTGGCAACACCACCTTAAGTCTCAAACGTTGGCCTTGGCGTCTGTTCACTGTTTTTTTGTGAGTTTGTCTTTATTCAATAAAAACACTGTAAAAGAGAAAAGAACAAATGCTTCCCCCCCCTTTTTCATAAGTGATCACATTCCCTCTTGCTTAGGTGTTGCCTCCTCTGGGGCCTTTCAAAAAGGTGTGTGTCTATGTAATGACAGGTCATGTAACACTTAGATTGCACACAGGTGGACGTCTTTACACTAATTATGTGACTTCTGAAGGTAATTGGTTGCACCAGAGCTTTTTTTTTATGGGCTTCATAACAAAGGGGGTGAATACATACGCACATGCCAATTATCAGTTTTTTATTTCTGAAAAATGGTTTTATGAAGCAGCGGTACACTGAGCTTCCCAGTGAATGGCTGTGCTGGGGGGCGCGGGCGAGTGTCAGGACAAGTCTGATCATTGGAGAAAGTACACTGAGCTCCCAGCATAGCAAGAAAACTGACCACACTGTGCTCTCCTGCTTCGTGCATGTATGATGCACAGGAGTGCAGCAGGATGCATCCCCCTTGGACTTTTTTTTTAGGCAGAATTCTAAATGGAAACGTTCGATTCATTTTTAAAAGGTGACAGCGCCACTTTTATTGATATCAATTTAAAATGGAATAAGAGGAGGGGCTAGATACACCCCGAAAAAATTGTAAACATTGGTCACATGCATGTTAGGGTCCTTTCACACGGGGCGGATCAGTGCTGATCCGCCCCGTGGATATCCGTTTGCTCAGCGGGGATCACTCCGTCGATCCCCCGCTGAGCAGGGAGATGACAGGTCCGTCTCTGCACACTGCGCAGGGACAGACCTGTCACAGCGCCGCTCTCCCCTATGGGAGATCGGATGACGACGGGCCGCAGTGTCCGTCATCACCCGATCCATCCGTCTGCGGATCGGAAAAAGCGCTTTTTCCTCCGTCACACTTTTTCGGATCGGAGCGGGTCGGATGTCAGTGGACATGTCACCGCAGACATCCGACGCTCCATAGACCTCTATGGAGCAATCCGTTCAGGTCCGCCTGAAAAACTGACATGCGGGCCTGAACGGATCGTCAGTTTGAAAGGGGCCCAAGTCATAAAAGTCATAACAAAAATACATAGGACTAAATCCATATGAATCAAATAAAAGAAGTAGAAAAAATGGGCTTTCCAGGCATCAATCATAGAAAAATAAACTATTTTATTAATGGTTAGTACATTACAATAAGATATTTAAAGCGGTAGTTAACCCGCACATTTTTTTTTTTTTTTTTTCTGACCTGCAAAGCAAAAGGCATAATGAGCTAGTAAAAGTTAAAAAAGTGGGTATACAACCACTTTAAAAAAAAAATGCAAATTTGCAATAGCAGCTAAATCTCTCCAATATGATATATATATATATATAATATTATTATAAAATGTTTTTATCAAGAATCATGTCCTACAAGACATAATGATGATGATATACAACTTTACATAAGCTCATAGGCTCTACATGTTTTGCAAAATTTCGCTTCTTCAGGAGCTTGATAAGCATTCTAAGGCGAGAAAGGGTTAAATAATTGTAACAATTGTATAATCTTAACCACTTTCAGACCGGACCAATTTGCTGGTCAAAGACCAGACCACTTTTTGCGATTCGGCACTGCGTCGCTTTAACTGACAATTGTGCGGTCGTGCGACGTGGCTCCCAAACAAAATTGACGTCCTTTTTTTCCCACAAATAGAGCTTTCTTTTGGTGGTATTTGATCACCCCTGCGGTTTTTATTTTTTGCGCTATAAACAAAAATAGAGCGACAATTTTGAAAAAAATTGCATTATTTTTTTTTTACTTTTTGTTATAATAAATATCCCCCAAAAATATATAAAAAAAAATTATTTCCCTCAGTTTAGGCCGATACGTATTCTTCTACATATTTTTGGTAAAAAAAAATCGCAGTAAGCGATTATTGATTGGTTTGCGCAAAAGTTATAGCGTTTACAAAATAGGGATAGTTTTATAGCATTTTTATTAATAATTTTTTATTATTTTTTTTTTTTTTTTACTAGTAATGGCAGCGATCAGCGATTTTTATTGTGACTGCGACATTGTGGGGGACCCATCGGACATTTTTGGGACCATTGTCATTTATACAATAATCACTGCTATATAAATGCAGTGATTCCTGTGTAAATGACACTGGCAGTGAAGGGGTTAACCAGTGGGTGGCAGTTTAGGGGTTAAGTGTTCCTAGGGGTGTGTTACTAACTGTGGGGGGGTTGGGCTTTCATTTAGTGAACACTGATCTCTGCTCCAATCACATGGAGCAGAGATCAGCGTCACTAGTTGCTAGGCAGAATGGAGAAATGTTGTTTACAACAGCATTTCTTCATACGGCCGCTCCGTGAGACGATCGCGGGGATGCCCGCGGCGATCGAGTCCGCGGGTCCCGCGACCGGACTCACGGAGGTCCCGACCAGCGCGGGAGCGCGCCGCCGGCGGCGCGCTCCTGATGGCAGGGCAGCAAATTTAAAGGGATGTACATGTACGCCCATTTGCCTGCCCGTGCCATTCTGTCAACGTACATCGTCGTGCGCTGGTCGGCAAGTGGTTAAATATATTAAAAAGTGGGCTCAATAATACCTATAAGATTGCAGGACAGCATCAGTGATTTGCCTCTTTCTCCTGAAGAAGCAAAATTTCTCGAAACATGTAGAGACTATGAGCTTATAGTGTATATTATCATTATGTCTTGTATGACTCGATTCAAGATATATAGCTAGATATATTATAATATAATCTTCTATTTCATATTGAAGAGATTTAGTTGCTATTGGAAATAGTTTTTCATTTTTTTTTTAATTCAAATTTAGGATGCGGTACCTTAGGCCCCCACAGTTCCATCCTGTGTTGGTGCCTCTTGCAACTTTCTGATTCATAAATCCATATGAAAAGGGGGAACTCGAAGATAATAAAGTGCACCCTGGGTACTGCCAAAAAGAACTGTGTTCAGTCTGCATGAGTTGCTATATGTCCCAGAATAGTATTCCTTCTTCAGGGGGGATTTGAGTACTCAATCCTTTCTAACATGTAGGTATGTTACATTAATTCGTATAATGCTAATATATACAAATTCTACAATTTAGAAAGGATTGGGTACTCAAATCCTCCCCCCCCCCCGAAGAAGGAATACTATTCCGAAACATGTTGGGACATAACGTAGCAACTTATGTGGCTTGTCCACAGTTCCTCTTTGGCGGTACACTTTATTATCTTTGAGTACCTGTATTCATATGGATTTAGTCCTATGTATTTATTTTTGTTAGGATTTACATGCATGTGAGCAAAGTTTACTGTTTTTGGGCGTATCTGGCCAATCCTCTTCTTCTATTTTAAATAGATATCAATAAAAGTGGCGGATATACCCTGTTGCACTCTTGCGCATCATACATGTGCTGTTTTCTTGATGTTGGCAGTTTTATACACTTGGCACCAGGGATTTCACACAAAGGAAGCAATACAAAGAGAACTGGAGACTTCCTCATACAAGTAGATGGTACAGCAGCCACATATCATGGAATACGAAGTGTTGGGCTAACAAACGCTTTAAGGCAATTAGGCTGTTACCTTTTGCAAGGGATAGATTTGAATTGGGGGGGAAAAAAAAGTGTGGATTTTTTTAGGCACAGGTACACATTTTTCATAAAAATATTTCATTACAAAAAGTTAAAAATGCATAAATGGGAAAACTGACATTGAACACAAAATGCTTAGGAGGAATAAAAACATATAACCAAAACCACTAACGCCACCGTAACCTGGTATTCCTAGTGATCATACATCTATTGAGAGACGAGAACGTGTATCCATAAAGGCTCGTGGAAGTGGGTATGGTGTACAATTGCTTTGCTCTACATGTTGCGTGCCTTAGCGCTTCCTCAGGTGCTTTAGGCTATCAAAGCTGTCTTTGCCGTCTGCAAGCAGGAGTTTGGTTGGAGGTCTGCAGTGGAGCTGTTTACTTGGCTGTGCCTTAGCACTGACGGAGCTCTTCACTCCAACAATCCAACAGGTGATTTTTTTATTGTGTATGGACCTCAATTCCGGTGGCTGTTTATGCACCTGAAATGAAACTTGGTTTTCAGTTATACTATTTTTGACAACCTTTTGAAATAGATTTTTTTTCCTGCTTTATCACCTGGCCGGGCTACGTTTTTGTTATATGTTGGCTGCCTCTTGCTTCCCGTGATCAATATTCTCCTTAACCATTTGAAGACTACTCTTGGCTACATTGTACAATTTAACACTTGCCTAAAGCTCCTGAGGAAGCGCTAAGGCGCGCAACATGTAGAGCAAAGCAATTTTACACCATACCCACTTCCACCGTGCCTTGCCCCCTTGGCATTTTTCGTGTTTTGTTGCCGCACATCCTGGAATTAACATGGATTGTTTGAGGATTTGCATCATTTAATTTACAGAACACGCCCACAACTTTGAAGATTTTTTTTTTTTAATTGTGAAGCAAACAACAAATAGGACAAAATAACAGAAAAAGTCAATGTGCATAACTATTCACCCCCCTAAAGTCAATACTTTGTAGAGCCAACTTTTGCAGATATCACAGCTCCAAGTCGCTTTGGATAAGTCTCCGAGTCTTGCCACATCTCACCACTGGGATTTTTGACCATTCCTCCTTGCAAAACTGCTCCGGCTCCTTAAAGATTGCTGTTCACAAGCGCAAACCATCCATCTTGAAGTCTGACCACAGATTTTCTATTGGTTTGAGGTCTGGGCTTTGACTAGGCCATTCCAACACATTTCCATGTTTCCCCTTAAACCACACAGTGTTGCTTTAGCAGTGTGTTTGGGGTCATTGCCCTGCTGGAAGGTGAACCTCCGTCCTAGCCTCAAATCACACACAGAGTGCTACAGGTTTTGCTCAAGAATCTCCCTGTATTTATCACCGTCCATCTTTCCCTCAACTCTGACCAGTTTCCCAGTCCTGACTGCTGAAAAACATCCCCATAGCATGATGCTGCCACCACCATGTTTCACGGTGGTGATGGTGTTCTTTGGGTGATTGTGTTGGGTTTGCCCCAGACATAGCGTTTTCTTTGGCCAAAAAGTTTATTTTTAGTCTCCTCAGACCAGATCACCTTCCTCCATACATTTTGGGAGTCTCCCGCATGCCTTTTCACAAACTCAATACATGCCATTTTCTTCTGGCCACCCAAAGCCCAACTCTATGGAGCGTACGGCTTATTGTCGTCCTATGTACAGATACTCCAGTCTCTGCTGTGGAACTCTGCAGCTCCTCCAGGGTTACCTTAGATCTCTGTGCTCCTCTCTGATTAATGCCCTCCTTGCCCGATCTGTGAGTTTTGATGTGCGACCGTCTCTTGGCAGGTTTGCTGCTGTGCCAGGTTCTTTCCGTTTGGTTATGATGGATTTGATGGAGCTCCTAGGAATCATCAAAGATTTGGATATTTTTTATAACCTGACCCTGACTTGTACTTCTCAACAACATTGTCCCTTACTTGTTTGGAGAGTTCCTTGGTATTCATGGCAGTGTTTGGTTAGTGGTGCCTCTTGTGTTGCAGCCTCTGGGGCCTTTCAGAAAGGTGTGTCTATCTAATGACAGATCATGTGACACTTAGATTGCACACAGGTTGACGTCTTTACACTAATTATGTGACTTCTGAAGGTAATTGGTTGCATCAGAGCTTTTTTTTTTTTGGGCTTCATAACAAAGGGGGTGAATACATACACACATGACAATTATCAGTTTTTTATTTCTGAAAAATGGTTTTATGTAAATATTTTTCTAATTTCACTTCACCAACTTAGACTATTGTGTTCTGATCATCACATAGAATTCAGGTTAAAAAAACAACATTCAACTAAAGGCTGTAATGTAACAAAATAGGAAAAAACCAAGGTGGGTGAATACTTTTGCAAGGCACTGTATACACATTATTGTCTCTCAGTAGACGTATGATCACTATGAATACGAGGTTATGGTGGTTTTGGTTATGTTTTTATTCTTCCTAGGCATTTTGTGTTCAAAGTGAATTTTTCTGTTTATGTATTTTTAAAGTTTTTGTAATAAAAAAAAAAAAATTATATATATATATATATATATATATATATATATATATATATATATATATATATATATATATATATATATATATATATATTTTTTTTTTTTTTTTTTTCTACCTTTGCAAGGGAAGTTGCATTGTGTAAGAGAACTTTCTTTACAACTTGGTGAATGAAGGTGAAACTCTGCTGACTTCCATTACCCAATTTTTTTTTTTTTTTTTTTCTCCTTCTGTAATTGGTTGTTATTTGTAAAATTAAGCTCTGGGGAATATTCCCTTGCAAAGTAAACTGCCTAGTTGCCTTTGATAAATCAACCCTATTGTCGCTTGGTTTTTCAATGTTTTAGATTACATTTTGTTTCTCTCTTTAGTGTGTGAAAGTTGCAGTTAAAGACAAGCAGGTGAAGTACTTCATTCACTACAGCGGGTGGAATAAAAAGTAAGTTGAACTGATATAAGTAAGTTGAACTGATATCCTAATTGTATTGTAGCCTTGAGATGTCTTTATTCATTATTATTTTTTTTTTAACTTGTATGGTTTTTGACTTTTTAAGCATCAGGATCTCATCAGTAACTTTAAGGCCGGGTTCACACCGCTGCGATGCGGGAACGCCGCGAATCCGCGGCGTTTTTCCGCATCGCATTACTCCCGCCGGCAGTTCACACTGCCCTATGCGGACGGCTGGGAGTGTCAATGATATGTTAATGACACCCCCAGATCCGTCCGCATATCGCAGTGCGATCTGCCGACTCGCACAGGAATCGGATCGCATGGTGTGAACCCCCATGCGATCCGATTCTGTTGCGGACCAAAAAAAGGGTCCCGTGCGAGTTTGCTGCGGGAGCGATGCAAATTCAGCCATACTATCTGTATGGCTGTACTCGCATCGCTACGGAGATCGGATGTGATTTGCGGTGCGAATCACATCCGGATCTCCCCCCGCAGCAGTGTGAACCCAGCCTTAGAGCCGTCACATTTTGTCCTGAACGTCACCAAGTGGGTCCTCGATTATAGCCTTAATTTGCTTATGTTTCCTTTAACTGGAAATAACCTCTGTCCATTAAAACCTATTCTGAAAGTATGACTTGGGGGGGGGGGGGGGGTCTTAAAGTGTAAGTCCAGGCAAAACCTAAAAACTAATGCTAAACCTGCTCTGTGCCATATTCTAAGCCTAATATATATTTAACAATGTAGTACAAAACTTGCTGTACTTGCCTATTCTACACCTGATCCGGGCCTGTGTCCTATCAAATATGGTCCCCCATCGGATAGTGTCCGCTGTGTACTGCGCATTTTTATTTTTGTTTATACTCATTTGTTATGACTACCTACAATTACATGATGGGCACAGTGTTGGCATTGTACTGTTTTATGTTTATGGACATATTTTTGCACCCTTCTCTTCTGAAGAAGGGGGGAAAAAAATTGGTCTGAAACGCGTTGTTACCATTTGAACACTTCTAAGGATCTGGCCATACACCTATTACAGGGCGGTCTGGTGCACCAGTATTCTCAGTGATAGGGTGCCATTAATGTGAATTTGCTATGTTACTGTGTCTTCATCTTCTTTGTTTTGTATTGATGTAGATACCAAGATGACTGCTGGGTCATTTTTATGTTTGTATAAAAATAACGTTTTGTAATCTTTTTTTTTTTATCATATTTCTCTCATACTTGTATACTATTGCCTCATTCTGCCTATAAAGTCTCAGTTGGGGTTGTATTGTTTTTCGTATGTACAGTGAAGAAAAAAAAGTATTTGACCCTCTGCTGATTTTGTAGGTTTTTACCCACTGACAAATGATCGGTCTATAATTTTAATGGTCGGTTTGTTTTTACCAGTGAGAGACGGAATAACAACAAAAATATCCAGAAAAACGCATTTCAAAAAAGTTACAAATTGATTCGCATTTTAATGCGTAAAATAAGTATCTCACCCCTTCGCAACACATGACTTGGTACTTGGTGGCAAGACCCTTGTCGGCGATCACAGAGGTCAGACGTTTCTTGTAGTTGGTCACCAGGTTTGCACACATCTCAGGAGGGATTTTGTCCTCTTTGTAGATCCTCTCCAAGTCATTAAGGTTTTGAAGATGACGTTTGGTAACTGGAACCTTCAACTCCTTCCACATATTTTCTATGGGATTAAGGTCTGGAGACTGGGCCACTCCAGGACCTTAAAGGGGTTGTAAAGTAAAATTTTTTATTTTTTTAAAATAACAAACATGTTATACTTACCTCCACTGTGCAGCTCGTTTTGCACAGAGTGGCCCCGAACCTGCTCTTCTGGGGTCCCTCGGCGGCTGTCTCTGCTTCCTCCCGCAGGTGCTTCTCACGTTAATGCGAGCTCCCTCGCATTGGTGAGAAGCACTGCGGGCGCGCTCCCGTGATACAGCCGGCGGCTATAGCCGCTCGCTGTATCACAAAGCCCCGCCCCCCGGCGCGCTGCGTCATTGGATGTG
Organism: Lithobates pipiens; assembly: GCF_037356315.1. Classification (NCBI taxonomy): domain Eukaryota; kingdom Metazoa; phylum Chordata; class Amphibia; order Anura; family Ranidae; genus Lithobates; species Lithobates pipiens. The sequence goes on from NW_027507903.1 coordinate 4,237,070, forward strand.
ATTGACAGCAGCGCGAGCCAATGGCTGCGCTGCTTTCAATCCATCCACTCCAGCCAATCAGCGGCCAGGCTGAGCGGCGAAGAGGACGGCGGGGGCGAGCGCGGGATTTTCGAGGGGTCAGGTAAGTAAAACGGGGGGACTGGGGGCGCCGGCAGTGTGAGATGTTTTTTCACCTTAATGCATAGAATGCATTAAGGTGAAAAAACATTTACCTTTACAACCCCTTTAATGTGCTTCATTTTGAGACGCTCCTTTGTTGCCTTGGCTGTGTGTTTTTCGGTCATTGTTATGCTGGACCCATTTTCAATGCCCTGGCTGAAGGAAGGAGGTTCTCACCCAAGATTTGATTTTACATGGCCCCGATCGGGATGTACTTGGCTGAAAACTGAAACCAAATAGTGTGTAAAAAAAATAAATAAATAAATAAAAATTATAATTTCTATTTTTAATAGTTTGCATTAAAGCGCAAGAAAACGGCATCGTTTTAAAATCTATGCATGTCTTCACACTGGTCCATTATGGTGTAACGCACCTCCCTGTTGAAATGCATTGAAAACGTGGCAAAGAGGCAATTGTGTTTGTATTTTTTGTTGCAGTTTTTGAGTCACATGACCTAATGAAAATCGTGGCAAAATCGCGCACGTTTTCGGTGGCCATTATCGGAAAATTTAAATTTTTTATTTTCTATCGGCAAGACCCTTTATAACTCTTTTTCGGGAGCCAATATATCGGTGCATCCCTATTTAAAAGTCGCTTTTCGGAGGAAGGGTTTTTTTTTTTTTGTGTTTTTTTTTTTTTATTGCGGTGTTGTTGTTGTTTTTTATTGTGTTTTTTGTTTGGGTTTTTTTTTTGTTTTTTTATTGTGGTGTTTATTGTTGTGTTGTTTTTTTATTGTTGTGTTGTTTTTTGTGTTTATTTTTTTTATTTTTTTTTTTTATTTTTTTGTGGTGTTTTTTTTGTTTTTTTATTGTGGTGTTTTTTTTATTGTTGTGTTGTTTTTTGTTGTGTTTTTTTTTTTGTTTTTTTTGTTCTCGTGCGTTGGTGTTCTATTTTCTACTTGGATGTTATAAATTAAATACAGCCGGACTGTGTCGTTCTTCATTTAAGGCAGCAAATCAACAAAATGTGATTATTTTCTGGGGGGGGGGGGGGGGGCTGATTCTTTTCTATGCCCACTGTAAACTCTTCTGCTTTGTCTATTGCAATGGCTGAATTTCATTTAATTTCTTTTCAGCTGGGATGAGTGGGTACCAGAAAGTAGAGTACTCAAATACGTGGACACTAACCTGCAAAAACAAAAAGAACTTCAGAAGGCCAATCAGTAAGTATATAATAATGACCATGTTTGACAGGAAATGAATCACTTTTTAGTTTTGGGTGGAAGGGATTGGATTTGTAGTGTCAAGGAGCATAGGTATACAGTGCATGTGGACCATAAGTCTTACATCTATGGAGAAGGGGAGGAAGAAAACCTAAGCAGATGTTATCCTAAACCCTAAAGTATAGGTAAACCTTTCACCTTGTAAAAACCTATGCAATTCAAAATGTAAATGAGAGACTAAATATTTGTGTATACATCTTAAACAAAACAAAACAAAAACACTTCTTTTTTTTTTTTTGTGTGTGTGTGAGATCACATTCCCTCTATTCTCAGCAGCATAGGAGCTGGGAAGGAGAAAAAGCAGCACACTTAGCTTCCCAGGTGAAAGGCTGTATGGGGGGCGGGGGGTGTGTGTCAGGACAAGTCTGACCATTGGAGTAGAGCAGGCTGTGTCCCCAGCATAGCTAGAGAACTGACCATGCTGTTCTCTCCTGCTAAGTGGGGGGTCAGTTTTTAATGGGAATGCCGAGGGACTGAGCAGGAACGCCAGGGATTTCACACAAAGGAAGTAATACAAAGAGAATAGAAGTACATGGTACAGCAGCCACGTTTCAGGAGGGAGAAATGTTGGGTTTACAACAAATCTGTCACATAAACGTGTACGCTTGGCCAAGAATACAAATTTCAGGAATGACATGTTGGCAGACTGGTGTCTGCCCCCTCCCCCCTATTCATGAATGGTCAGCAAGGGCATTTCAGCAGTCTTGCATATCCACTTGCTGACCGCAATGCATATATACATTGCAGCCTACAAGTGATTTACCGGGGTTATGGCTGAAGAGATCAGACATAACCCCTTTTTTTGTTTTGTATATTTTTTTTTTTTTTTTGGGGGGGGGGGTTTGTTTTTATTTCAGCAGGCAATTGGCTTTTTCATAAAAGTGGTTTCAAGCAGCTAATTAGCTGCTGGATCACTATTGGAAACAGCTGAGGGGCCCCTAGCTCCGGCCACTCGTCCGTGGTTTTGGCGTTGCAGTTTTTCCCAGATGGCCGGGGAAAAGATCCGACACTTCATGTGGCTGACCATAGAGGTGACCAGAGACCTGATCACCTCTGCGATCTTGGAGGACCAGAGCGACATTGTCACTTCTAGTCTAGAGTGGAAGTAAACAATGTGTGTGTGTGTTTGTGTGTATATATATATATATATATATATATATATATATATATATATATATATATAAACATTTTTTGGATCTTTTGCTTTTTAAAGGTAGAGGAGAGATTTGGAGTCTTATAGACAGGTCTTCATAAAGAGGACCTGTCATCCCTTATTTCTAATATTGTGCTACAGAGTCATTATGACTAAGGCCTTAAAGGCTGAAACTCGTCAACTGATTTAATCAGCGCTTGTTCACTGTGGCTGTTCAATAAAATTAAGACATTTTAAGAGCAACAACCGGAGTGCGGATCATTTTTTTCTACATTACTCTACTCAGCCAGCAACTGTGGCTCGAGCACCTGGGAGCTCTGCTATCTAAGTGCTGTATTGGGTAGTAGCACTGACTTTTCTGTTTATATGATGGGACTTAACATATATAATGTTTAAAGTAATTTTCTAGCAAAAAAAGATTTTTACTTGTGAACAAAAAGTGCCAGAAAAGGTCGGGAGCTGAAGTGGATAGGATGAAAGGGTTACCTAATTGGCCAGAGATATATTTGCAGATATTTTTCTGATGGGTATGCCTTTTTTGTAGGACAGGTTGAATGTTCTAATGGTATTTAGTGTCCTTTACAGGGATCAGTATGCAGAGGGGAAGATGAGAGCAGCCGCTCCAGGAAAGAAGTCAGCTGCACTTCAGCAGAAGAATGTGGAAGTGTAAGTGAAACGGCTTCACCGTCTTTTTCTCATTTTAGAGTTGATAAAATGAACAGTGACCATATACATTATACTGTGTGTTATGTATCATTGCCAAAAACAGGATAAAAAAGACTTGCATTGCTAAGGAGTACATAAGCGACTATTCGTTTCAGCTGCATTGTGGAAGATTCTGGCCAAAAAGTTACATACCATCTGATTTGGATTAGATGTTAGGAGTAGTTAGTGTCTTGAGGGTTATTTTTGGTGTTCAGTGTTTATTTTTATTATTTTTTATTTTATTTTTTTTTTAACTTTTTTTTTTTTTTCAAAAAATGTGTTACACTGAAATAGAACAAAGATAATACTGATCATATACTTGAAGGAATTCTCGCAGTAAGTTGAGATAGATGAATAGTAAAAGCTAAGTTAACAATATGAGATCTTGCATGAAGAAAGGTGGTTTGTTAATGTTTTTTTTTTTTTTTTTTTTTTTTAATTTTTTTTTATGCTTCAGGAAAACCAAGAAAAACAAGCAAAAAGGTAGGTTTCCTTCGTCACTGGTTTACGTGTGTGTGTGTGTGTGTGTGTGTGTGTGTGTGTATCATTTTATATTCCATTTTTTACTTTTATTTTTTTTCCTTGTCATATCATTTATTTCTTGTTTTATTAGCCCCTGGGAGTGGAGAGGGCACCAGTACCAGCGATGCTCCTCAACCACCACGAAAGAAACGGGCCCGAGTGGATCCCACCGTTGAGAGTGTAGGTATCTCGTCTTATGTCTATTAGTTCACCTTTTATTCAATTTTTGCATAAGAAAAACAAAAATAAATACCCGTGTCAACAGCAATCTAGAGCTTGTGTAATGTATACAGTAGTTCCCTTCCAAACATTGTGCACATTAAGGGCTCATTTACATTGACTTTTAAAGGGGTTGTAAAAGCATTATCTTAATGCATTCTGTGCATAAGCCTTTTGTGTGCAGCAGCTGCCCCCCCCAATATCTGAGCCCCATCTAGATCCAGAAATGTTGCATGAGCAACTCTGCTTTATCCAGGACTCTCCCTCCTCATTGGCTGAGACAGCAGCGAAAACCCATTGGCTCCCGTTGCTGCCGATCAAAGGCAGTGAACCAATGAGGAGAGAGGTCAAGGCTCCATGTCTGAATGGACAAATGGAGCCTTGGGTGCCCCATAGTAAGCTGCTTGCTGTGGGGGCACTCAACAGAAGGGAGGAGCCCTGGCGAGGGACTCAAAAAGAGTAGGATTGGGGCCTCACTTTGCAAAACCATTACACAGATCGGGTAAGTATAATATGTTTGTTATTTTTAACAAGTTAAAACAAAACTTTATCACTTTAAATGTGGTATTGGACACGCTTTTTTTTTTTTTTTTTTTCTTTTTTTTTAAGCACTCTGCCAATCAATGCCCTCCCTGTCCCTAAGAGCCGGTTCACACAGCGGGCGAGGCGACACGACTCGCCTCGCCTCGCTCTCGCAAGTCGCCCCCGTTCTGTACAATGGAACCGTTCTGAGAGGAGCGACTCGAGTCGCTCCGACTCAGAAAAAAGGTTCCTGTACTACTTTTGGGCGACCTCGGGGCGACTTGCATTGACTTATATACAGAAGTCATTTGCAAGTCGCCGCTGAGGCCGCGGCAGGTCGCGGCGAGGCAAGTCGGAGTCGCCTCGCCTCGCCTGCTGTGTGAACCGGCCCTAAATAAAATGTTTACCTTACAGCCTTGTTTATAAGTTGCTTTGCTCTGCTCTGCTTCACTTAACAAATGATAGCCTATGTTGCTTTCTTGGTGCTTCAAAACCTCCATAGGAAAAAACTGCAGGCACGGTTAGCAAACATTGTCATCGAATTCTATTAGAAAACTATGACCATGCCTGTTAACCGCACCTGTTGCTGATTTTATTCAGTGTTAGATTTGGAGGTATTGGATGCACTGGGAAAACGGCAACCTGGAAAGACGTCATCAGCAGTCACTTCTGGTTCGTGGGTATATATTCTGGAAGTGTCTGGTTTAGACGTCACATCTGGTGTGGAGCAGCAGGAAGTTGAGCGGGGTCCGGACTGGAGCAGAGCAACTAGCAGAGACGGCACATGATGTGCAAAAGGGAGGAACGCTATAGTGGAAGGTGAGGGGGAGAGAGAGAGGACTGAGCAGCAGAGGATCAGCAGAGCTGGGGGACTGGAACAGAAGAAACTAGCGTTATCACATGGTGAGCAACGTGGGAGCAATATAGCATGAGGTGCGCGGGAGATCAGAGAGAGGATTGGTAAACTAGAGGATAAGCAGAGCTGGGGGGTTACTACTGAGCCGGGGATCAGCAGGGCTGGGGGGGGTTAGCTAAAAATGTGTTGTGTTAGGAGCCTTAGAAACCCATGTTGTAAGTGTATAAAGTGATGTCTGTCATCCAGCCCTTAAAAAAAAAAAAAAAAAAAGCATATGGAAAAAAAATAGTCCCAAACAGGGAGGGGGCAGAAAATCAAGGGCTTATAGAATGACAAAAAACATGTCCGATGACAAAGTATGAACACTTTATTCTCAAATATAAAAAATGGTGGTTAACTGGTTACTAGTGCTGGACTTGCTCATGAGTGCTGTAGCTAGTCACATTGGACTGGCCAAATATATACACATGTGGAATATATACAACATAAAACAAATTCACAAAAACGTCCAGACGCCAGGTATATTGGTATATTGGTGCTCACTCGGACAATGCCGGGTTGTTTAGCAAATGCTGTAAGTAAACCCCCCCCCCCGTTTACTTACCTTAGCCCTCGAAAGTCCTACTTCAAACATGCTTGACGGCCCTGTCTTCTCGGCAGTTACATAATAGGTGAGGTTGAAAAGACACAAGTCCATCAAGTCCAACCTATGTGTGTGATTATATGTCAGTATTACATTGTATATCCCTGTATGTTGCGGTCGTTCAGGTGCTTATCTAATAGTTTCTTGAAACTATCAATGCCCCTCACGGAGACCACCGCCTGTGGAAGGGAATTCCACATCCTTGCCGCTCTTACAGTAAAGAACCCTCTATGTAGTTTAAGGTTAAACCTTTTCTTCTAATTTTAATGAGTGGCCACGAGTCTTGTTAAACTCCCTTATGCAAACAAGTTTTCTCCCTATTGTGGGGTCACCAGTCGGTATTTTTATATTGAAATCATATCCCCTCTCAAGCGTCTCTTCTCCAGAGAGAATAAGTTCAGTGCTCACAACCTTTCCTCATAACTAATATCCTCCAGACCCTTTATTAGCTTTGTTGCCCTTCTTTGTAGTCGCTCCATTTCCAGTACATCCTTCCTGAGGACTGGTGCCCAGAACCGGACGGCATAGTCCAGGTGCTGCCGGACCAGAGTCTTGTAGAGGGGAGAATTATCGTTTTATCTCTGGAGTTGATCCCCTTTTTAATGCCAATATTCTGTTTGCTTTGTTAGCAGCAGCTTGGCATTGCATGCCATTGCTGAGCCTATCATCTACTGGGACCCCCAGGTCCTTTTCCATCCTAGATTGTTCTCCGCTCTTCATTGGATAGATTGATAGCAGCGCAGCCATTGGTTCACGCTGCTGTCAATCAAGTCTAATGATGCAGGGGGCAGGGCCTAGTCCTGTAGTCAGCGGCTTATGGATGCCGGGTACAGGACTCGGGAGCGTGCGCGCAAGCTAATCCCCCTTGGGAGAGCGCTTCCCAGGGGGGGGGGGGGGGGGGTTAGCTGATGTGGGGAGGAGCCGAGACAGCTGCCGAGGGACCCCAGAAGACGAGGATCGGGGCCACTGTGTGCAAAACGAGCTGCACAGTGGAGGTAAGTATGACATATTTGTTATTTTAAAAAAAAAAGTGAAGCTTTACAACCCCTTTTAGCTTGATTATGAATAGATACTTGTATGACAAACCCCAATATAGAGTTAACCTGGCAGCAAGGTTGGTAAGCACTTGATGGAAATACAAGTCATTTGTGAATTTGTTTTATGTTGTATATGTCCCACATGTATGTGTAAATATTTGGCCAGTCCATTGTGACTAGCTACAGCGCTCATGAGCAAGTCCGGCACTAGTAACCGTAGTTGACCACCATGTTTTAAATTTGAAAATAAAGTGTTCATCTGTGTGACAGGTTTTCTGTCATTCTAGAAGCCCTTGCTTCTCTCCCTCCCCCCACCGTTTAGGGGATGGGGGCTATTACTGAGCAGGGGATCAGCAGAGTTTGGGGTTACTACCGAGCGGGGGTTCTGCTGAATCAGGATACCAAGGAGTTGGGGGTACTATTGAGGTGGGGGGTTTCTACTGGGACCCTATCAAACAAATAGAAAATCAACACACACAGGGCATTTGCCAAGCTTCATTAAATCTTCAATAAAGCAATGCCTCCCTTACAGGGCTTCAAATAGCCACAGCCTCCCTGACGGTCAGGCCTGGTTCCCCAAAAAAAAAGTGTCTCCCCACCAGAGGAAATGAAAACAATTGAAGTCCGGCAGGGGGAAGTGAAAATATATTGGCTGGCACAGTGTTTCCTAAGGAAGGGGAGGAGCCACGGCCTCTGTGGTGGTCCTGAAAGATGGGGAGGTAAAAAATAAAAATCGGGTCCCCTTTTAAGACATGTTTTGCATCACCAGCTATTGAACTGCTTACAAAATGTTATTCTCTCTGCTTACATAGTTTTTTTTGTTTGTAGGAGGAGACTTTTATGAATAGAGTTGAAGTTAAAGTAAAGATACCTGAGGAACTGAAACCCTGGCTTGTGGATGACTGGGATCTCATCACACGTCAGAAGCAGGTATTGGAGCGAGACTATATTAACCTCTTGCCGACCGTATACTGTGTATATATATCCTCTGCGCAGGATCACATACCTGAAACTTCCAGGTCTGGGGCGCACTGTTGGCGACACAGCAGGAGCCCAATCGGCGGGTCCAGCGGACGCGATGTCCACCGGGACCCGGCAGTCATTCCCGAGTGAAGCAGAATGGAGGTCTGCCTATGCAAACGAGGCAGAGCGTCATTCTGTGAGAGGAGAAGATGGAGATCCTGTTTTTCTGCTAAGAAGGCTCACTGATCTCTGCCTTTCCAAAGTACAAGGACTTCCTAGGAACACATTTAACACTTTGATCGCCCCTGATGTTAACCCCTTCCCAGCCAGTGTCATTAGTACAGCATTGTATTGGTGTCACTGGTCCCCAAAAAGTGTTACTTGGTGTCCGATTTTGTCTGTCGCAATCCTGCTGTAAGTCACTGATCGCCGTCATTACTAGTAAAAGAAAATAAGTTTATAATGCTGGAACTTTTGCGCAAAGCCATCCATATACACTTATTGGGATTTTTTTTTTTTTTTTTACCAAAAACATGTAGCAGAATACATTCTGGCTTAACCACTTGACCACTGGGCACTTAAACCCCCTTCCTAACCAGACCAATTTTCAACCTTCGGTTCTCTCTTACTTTGACAATTAGTCATGCAACACTGTGCCTATATGAAATGTCCTTTTTTTTCACACAACTAGAGCTTTCTTTTGATGGTATTTAATCACCGCAGTTTTTTTTATTTATTTTTTGCGCTATAAATCAGACAGGAAAAATAAAATAAAATTCTTTGTTTCTGTTAAAATGTATTGGCAGAGTATCGCACAGCATGGGCATGAAGCAGCGCTGTGGGCACTACACATCCAGCCCACAGAACTGCTGCAATCTCTCTCCCCTCGCACTGTACCCATCGGTACAGAGAGGGGAGAGAGAGGACATGACGCCGGTTTTGTTTACAAGTGATTGCTCCGTCATTTGAGAGCAAGATTCTGGGAGGACGTCCATGGACGCCCTCCCAGAAAAACACGACCGCGCTGTAGCCGTCTTTTCGGCTGTGGCCCGGTCAGCAAGTGGTTAAATTGGTGAAGAAATTCTCATATTTTTTTTTTCTTTCTTATTGGATGTGTTTTATAGCAGAAAGTAAGAATTTTTTTTTTTTTTTTTTTAATTGTGGGCTTTTTTTTTTTCTTAGTTTTTTTTGTTTATAGCATAAAAAATAAAAGCTGCAGAGGTGATCAAATAGCACCAAAAGAAAGCTCTATTTGTGGGGAAAAAAAACATAAATTTTATATGTGTACATCGGCGCACGACTGCACAATTGTCAGTTAAATTAGTGCCGTATCGCAAAAAATGGCCTGGTCAGGAAGAGGAGTAAATCTGCTGAAAGGCAAGTGGTTAAAGGATAAGGTTGGTTTTTAAAAAATGTGCATTTTTGTTGCAGGTAAAAAAAATGTGCATGTATTTTCTCAAATCGCCTTTCAGGACAACCCCGGAGAGAGTAGCTCCACCTTGCAATCAGGAAACACATGCCCACTTTAAAAACACCTCCTCCTCCTCCATGGCTTCAGTTATTGTGTTTCCTCCTTGGAGGAAGCATGTGCCTGAACCAGGAAGAGCTACACTCTCTGCAGGGGAGTAAGGCTTACCTTTTGTTGCAGGTTGTTTCTCTTTGACCCCCAGCAGCATCTCCACGGGGAGAGGACTCCTGGAGCTCCTGGTCCCGCCATCTCACGGGAGTAAGGACCCTCGGAGTGCCGGCGTCGGGTGCCCGGTGTCCGCTTGTTAGCGCAGGGAGGGCTCTGTTGCTGGCGGAGGCCGCTGCAGGTCAGCGGCATGGCTCCGTTTTCGGCGCCGGGTCCCGGGCGGCGACGGCGTCGTTCACGGTGACGCGCGGGCGCTCTGAGGGGGCGTGGCGCCGTGGTTCAGCGCCTGGAACGCAGGGGTCATGGGGCGGGTCAGGTGACCGTGTGCTTCCGCTTCCGGCCGGCCTTGATGACGCGGCGGCCGGGAAAATTTAAAATGAGAGCTGTTTGTAAAATAGCTGCCTCACTCAAACGATGGAAGAGTGCAAGCCAGCTATGGCGGAGACAGGCGCCCCCAGCACCGGTCCAGCCCAGGTACGTAAGGTGCACTGGCACCCTCTGCTTTACTGTGGGTATGTCTTTGTTTGTTCCCCCCTCTTGGGGGCCTGTCGCTGCAGGTCAGAGGTGGACTTCGCTCTGACCTTTTGCAGCCTAGTTCTGGGGTCTCACTAGTAGGTCTGTTTGGTGGTGGGTCTCTGCACTGGCTTGGTGTTAAGCAACTGGTTGTTGAGAGCTTTTAGTGAATTAAACCTGTATGTCGTTTCAGGAAAAATCACTAGGAAAAGCTAGACCAGGTCAGAGAAAATGTCCTTCTTGCAAAACCCCCCTCAGAGATTCATGGCAGAAGGCAATGTGCAGAAATTGTATCAGAGAATTGGTGGAAGAGGAAACATCTCAACAATATAAGGATTTGTTTTCTTCGGTTAAAGAGCTGACAAACTCTTTGAGTTCAGTCAAGTCCATCCTGATACAAAACCCTCCCGCACAGACCGAGCCTCAGAACTTACCGCCCAGCCCCAGGGCGTCGTCATCCAGACAGGTGGAAACTGAAGAGTCTGGAGACGAAGGGGGTAGTACTCTCATCTCCTTCAGGGATTCTGAGGAGGAGGAAGAGGAAGAAGATAGCAGGGGCTCCAAATTCAAGCTATCACTAGAGGAAGTAGATGATATTTTAAAAGCAATCTACACTACTCTAGAAATTCAGGAAGAAAGAGTACAACTGTCAGTTCATGACAAAATGTACCAGGGGTTGGACGAAACAAAACGGCGAGTTTTTCCTGTCCACAGGGTCCTCTCAGACTCAGTGAGAAAGGAGTGGAAGGACCCAGAAAAAGCCCCTTTCTTCTCTAAAGCTCTCAAAAGAAGGTTTCCCTTCGAAGATAAGGACTCAGAGGTTTGGAATAAGAAACCTAGAGTCGATGCAGCTTTCTCGCAGGTATCCAGACGAACGGATCTAGCCTTTGAAGATATGGGGATCCTTAAAGACCCAATGGACAAAAAAGCTGACTCCATCCTTAAAAAAGCTTGGGATGCCGCGTCAGTCAGTCTAAAACCAGCAATGGCAGCTACGGTGGTGGCCAGGAATCTGGAATGTTGGGTAGAGAAGCTGAAGAGCCATATTGAGGCGGGGACACCCCGCAAGGATCTCTTAGAGTCCTTTCCACTGATCCTGAATGCAGTCAAATACATGGCGGATGCATCAGCAGAATCAGTTAAACTGGCCGCTAGGTCTTCGGCTCTTGTAAATTCAGCCAGGAGAGCAGTTTGGCTGAAAACATGGTCTGGGGACACTGCCTCTAAGGTCAAGCTGTGTGGTCTTCCCTTCTCGGGTGACTTGCTCTTTGGTCCTGATTTAGAGTCTGTGCTGGATAGAACAGCCGATAAAAAGAAGGCTTTTCCAGTTAAGAAAAAGCAGATGGCTAAAAAGAATTTTCGTGCTTTTCAGCAGTCCCATAAAAAAGACCAGGAGCACAAGAGCAGATGGGGTTCACAGAAGGGCAAAGGCAGGGGTGGAGTCCTCTTTAGATCTCCCCCAGAGCAGTCCCCTAAGAACAAGTGACAATATCTCCCCAGTGGGGGGGAGACTGTCAGCTTTTCGCGAACAATGGGACAGGCTGTCTCCAAATCTGTTCGTGAAGAGCGTTGTCGATCAGGGGTACAGGTTGGAGTTTTCAGAACCACCCCCGAGCAGGTTTTATGTGACAACATTGCCAAGGGATCAGGAGAAGGCCTCTGCAATGAAGCTGTTGTTACAGGAGCTGATACAGCAAGAGGTTCTGATTCAAGTCCCAGTAAGCCAGCAGGGCGGGGGTTTTTATTCACATATTTTTCTGGTGAAAAAACCCTCAGGGAAGTACCGTCTAATCCTGAATCTGAAATTCCTGAACAGGTTCATTCGGTACAAACATTTCAGGATGGATACAATTTTCTCCATCACAAAGCTGTTGACCCCAGAATGCTTCATGGCATCCCTGGACCTAAGGGATGCCTACCTTCATATACCAATTCATCAGGCATCGCAGCAGTTCCTGCGCCTGGCATTGAAGGTAGGGAGTTCGGTATGGCACCTCCAATTCAGGGCTCTGCCGTTCGGACTCTCGTCCTCTCCCAGGGTCTTTACGAAGATTATGGCAGAGGCTTTGGAACCCCTGAAATTGAAGGGGATTCCAGTTGTTCCTTATCTGGACGACCTTTTGTTTTTTGCAGACTCCAGGGAGCAGGTCCTAGTCAATCTCCAGAGGGCCCAGTCTCACCTCGAGGGCCTGGGATGGCTTCTAAACCTAGAGAAGTCAATCCTGACCCCCTCACAGGAAATGAAATTTCTGGGGTATACATTAAATTCGATTCTCCAGAAAGTTTTCCTGCCGTTGGAAAAACAGGAAAAGTTACAGCTAGCTGTACAGCGGATACAGAGCAACCAGACAGTCTCAGTCAGGATGGCTATGGCAGTTCTGGGCCTGCTTACGGCAGCAATCCCGGCTGTTCAGTGGGCCAGGTTCCATTCCAGACCCCTTCAGAGGGAGGTTCTGTCAAGCTGGTCCCATCAGGATCCTTTGGAAAAACAGCTAAAAATTTCGTCAAAGACGAAAAGGGCTCTTTGGTGGTGGAGAGACCAGGCAAACCTCTCAAGGGGCCTGGTGTGGACCTTTCCTGTGGACAAGCGCCTTACTACAGACGCAAGTGCCTGGGGCTGGGGAGCCCATCTGGATGGTCAGACATCTCAGGGGGTCTGGTCCAAACAGGAAGCTCAAAGATCATCCAACTGGAGGGAGTTGAAGGCGATCTTTCTGGGTTTAGTGGCATTTCAGCAGAGTTTGAGAGGCCACCATGTTCAGGTGTTGTCAGACAACACAACAGCGGTTACCTACATTATGAAGCAAGGGGGAACCAGAAGCAGGAGCTTGATGGAGCTGGCCAATCTGTTGTTAGCCTGGGCAGAACAGAACACAGCCTCACTATCGGCAGTGCATCTGAAGGGCTCTCAGAATTTGTTTGCGGACCTCCTAAGCAGGCGCAAATTGCTAGAGGCAGAATGGAGTCTGAATCAGGAAGTGTTCCTGATGATCTCCGAGGCCTGGGGGGTTCCTCAGGTAGACCTTTTTGCCAGCCAGCAGAACTCAAAGGTGGACAGATTCTTTTCTCTTCACCGAGGAGATGCAGCAATAGGGTTGGATGCATTCGCTCACCCCTGGCATTACCAGCTGTGCTATGCCTTTCCCCCCTTTCCTCTAATTCCACTAGTACTGAGGAAATTCAGGGAAGAAAGGACAGACTTAATACTAGTCACTCCTTTTTGGCCAAAAAGACCCTGGTTCGCGGGTCTTCGAAACCTAGCCTCGAAGCCCCCATGGAGGTTACCACTCAGAAAAGATCTGTTATCCCAGGGGACAGTAAGTCATCCAGAAGTGGAACTCCTGCAGCTAACCGCCTGGTTTCTGAGGAGGACCTGTTAAAGGCTAAAGGTCTCTCAGATAAAGTAGTAAAGACCCTGCTGTCCAGTAGGAAGGCAGTTACACAGGCAATTTACATGAAGGTCTGGAAAAAGTTCAACTCCTGGTGCAGTTCTAGAGAACTCAAGGTCAAGAGCACGGTGTCCGTCTTGGAGTTTCTCCATGAAGGAATGGAGAAGGGTCTCGCAGCCAGTACCCTGAAGACTCAGGTGGCTGCCTTATCAGTTTTCTTTGAAAAGACTTTATCTAAAGAAACTTTAATTTCTAGATTTTTTAGGGCTCTTGCTCGAAATAGACCAGTAGCCCTTAAAGACTTTCCCAGTTGGGATTTGTCTACAGTTTTACAGGGTCTCTCGGGAGCACCGTTTGAACCCTTACAAGAAGCTTCTTTACAGAAGGTGGTTTTAAAAACAATCTTTTTGGTGGCCATCACCTCGGCCAGGAGAGTCAGTGAGCTCCAAGCTCTAGCTATTACAGAACCCTTCCTTAGAATTTATCAGGACAGGGTGGTACTGAGGACGGATCCAGCATTCCTACCGAAAGTATCCTCAACTTTCCATCGATCACAGGAAATAGTGTTACCTACATTCTCTGCAAGCCCAGCAAATGCAGGAGAGGAAGTTTTTCACACATTGGATGTGAGAAGGTGTCTTTTACAGTTTCTGAAAGTTACTAAAGAATTTAGAAAATCAAACGCCCTCTTTGTGATATTTTCTGGATCACGCAAGGGGGAGAAAGCTTCTAAAAGTACGCTGGGTAGGTGGCTTAAGTTGGCTATAACAGAAGCCTATAAAGCAAAAGGAGAAATACCTCCCTCAGGTATTGCTGCCCACTCTACTAGATCCACGGCAGTTTCCTGGGCTGAAAGGGCCGGTGCCACGCCTGAACAAATCTGCAAGGCTGCCACTTGGTCCAGTTATTCGACATTTCTCCGGCATTACCGGTTAGATCTACTGTCTGCAGCAGATCAGGCCTTCGGCAGGAAGGTACTGCAGGCAGTAGTCCCGCCCTAGGGTAAGTTTCTCGGTTATCCTCTCCGGGGTTGTCCTGAAAGGCGATTTGAGAAAGACTCAGTTAGACTTACCGGTGACGGTATTTCTAAGAGCCTTTCAGGACAACCGTTACTTCCCTCCCTAGGTTATGCTTAGTAAATGTAATAAGTTCTACCATGGTGTTGTGCTTTCTGTGCTTTGTTTTCCAGCGTCGGAAGGCCACAATAACTGAAGCCATGGAGGAGGAGGAGGTGTTTTTAAAGTGGGCATGTGTTTCCTGATTGCAAGGTGGAGCTACTCTCTCCGGGGTTGTCCTGAAAGGCTCTTAGAAATACCGTCACCGGTAAGTCTAACTGAGTCTTTTTCTTAGAAGCCTGCAGAGCAATGCACCCAACATCAGCACATCACAAATGCAATTCCAAGCTCCTGCAGACTTTCTTATAGCTGTCTTCAGGTACCTCCTATACGGGCAAACCGTTACTGGAGAACTGGAAGAATCCGTAAACGCTGAGAGCACTTGTCAGCGCCCTTGCAGTTCATTGAGAACTACAAGATGTCTTGTGTACAAAACATACGATTCATTCATGGCAATGTACAGCAGCACGCTGCGCCGCTGTACATTGCCAAGCAATTCAGCACGCTGTGCTGCCAATCCATTGAAAAATTGTCTTCCATGAAACCGGTCCCTGGTGCCAAAAAGGTAGGGAGCTGATGGTATTCACAGGTATATTTTAAAATGTAAGTTCATGGTATCCCTAAAATGGCTTTAATTTTATATATCTGTCCTATATATTATACATATGTTTTTCTTATTCTTGTAGTTGTTTAATCTGCCTGCCAAGAAGAGTGTGGAAACTATCCTTGAAGAATATGCTACTTACAAGAAATCCAGAGGGAACACCGACAATAAGTACGTACCTTTTGCATTATAAAAATATATTTGCCTTGTTTCATGGCATACCCCTTCCTCTTCCCCTTTGCTTTATAAAAAAAAAAGTAGCCTTTTTGTTGCCATTTTTTGCTATTTTTTTTTTTTCTTTTTATAAAGCAATTTAGCCTTTTTGCTGCCATTTTTTGCAATATTTTTTTATTTTTTTGCACATGTTTAAAAAAAAAAAAAAAATTTTAGGCCTGAAGATGACGCGAAACCCCCAAAGATTGTATATTTTCTGAAAGCAGACACTCTAAAGATTAAAATAGCGGTAGTTCCAAAAGGTGCACAAGCAACAGGGATAACCGCAGCCTTGAGAGGATTGTGAAGCAAGGGCCGTTCAAGAGTTTGGGGGAGATTCACAAGGAGTGGACTATGGCTGGTGTCGGCGTTTCAAACGCCGCCCCACACAAGTATCCAGGATATGGGCTACAACTGTCCCATTCCTTGTCACCCCACTCCTGAACCAGAAACCAGATCAGAAGTGTCTTACCTCTGGGCCAAGTAGAGAAAGCACTGGGTTGTTGCTCAGTGGGTTCAAAGTCGCGGTCCCAGAGTCTGGAGCAAGAGTTGAGGCACATAATCCAAGTTGCATGAGGTCCAGTGTGAAGTTTCCATAGTCGTGATGATTTGGGGAGCCGTGTCA